>NW_025227581.1:13925-15253 GCF_018294505.1 Triticum aestivum | reverse complement strand
CCCCCCCTTCCAAGTAGTAGGAGAAGGAGTCAAGGAAAGGGGGAAGAGAAGAGAAGGAAGGAGGGGGCGCAGCCCCTCCCCCTAGTCCAATTCAGACTAAGCCTTGGGGGCGCGCCCAGCCTCTCCTCTCTCTTTCTCCTAAAGCCCAATAAGGCCCATATACTCCCCGGCGAATTCCTGTGACTCTCCGGTACTCCGAAAAATACCCGAATCACTCGGAACCTTTCCGAACTCCGAATATAGTCGTCCAATATATCGATCTTTACGTATTGACCATTTCGAGACTCCTCGTCATGTCCCCGATCTCATCCGGGACTCCGAACTCCTTCGGTACATCAAAACTCATAACTCATAATATAACTATCATCGAAACCTTAAGCGTGCGGACCCTACGGGTTCGAGAACAATGTAGACATGACCAAAACGCGTCTCCGGTCAATAACCAATAGCGGAACCTGGATACTCATATTGGCTCCCACATATTCTATGAAGATCTTTATCGGTCAGACCACATAACAACATACGTTGTTCCCTTTTGTCATCGGTATGTTACTTGCCCGAGATTTGATCGTCGGTATCTCAATACCTAGTTCAATCTCATTACTGGCAAGTCTCTTTACTCGTTCTGTAATACATCATCCCGCAACTAACTAATTAGTTGCAACGCTTGCAAGGCTTATAGTAATGTGCATTACCGAGTGGGCCCAGAGATACCTCTCCGACAATCGGAGTGACAAATCCTAATCATGAAATATGCCAACCCAACATGTACCTTCGGAGACACCTGTAGAGCTCCTTTATAATCACCCAGTTACGTTGTGACGTTTTGTAGCACACAAAGTGTTCCTCCGGTAAACGGGAGTTGCATAATCTCATAGTCATAGGAACATGTATAAGTCATGAAGAAAGCAATAGCAACATACTAAACGATCAAGTGCTAAGCTAACGGAATGGGTCAAGTCAATCACATCATTCTCCTAATGATGTGATCCCGTTAATCAAATGACAACTCTTTTGTCCATGGCTAGGAAACATAACCATCTTTGATAAACGAGCTAGTCAAGTAGAGGCATACTAGTGACACTATGTTTGTCTATGTATTCACACATGTATTATGTTTCCGGTTAATACAATTCTAGCATGAATAATAAACATTTATCATGATATAAGGAAATAAATAATAACTTTATTATTGCCTCTAGGGCATATTTCCTTCAGTTACTGGAACCCCCCGGGGAGTATAATGGGCCTTATGGGCCTTAGTGGAGAAGAGGTGGGGCGGCCAAGGCCGGGCCGCGCGCCCCCTCCCCCTCTTGTCCGAATTGGAC
>NW_025227581.1:10361-13807 GCF_018294505.1 Triticum aestivum | reverse complement strand
GAGGGGGACATCCCCCTTTCCTTCCCCCTCTCTTCTCCTTCCCCCTTCTCCTACTCCTACTAGGAAAGGAGGAGACCTACTCCCGGTGGGAGTAGGACTCCCCCATTGGCGCGCCCTCCTCCTGGCCGGCCGCCTCCCCCCTTATCTCCTTTATATACGGGGGCGGGGGGCACCCCAAGACACACAAGTTGATCATTGATCTTTAGCCATGTGCGGTGCCCCCTCCACCATAATCCACCTCGGTCATATCGTAGCGGTGCTTAGGCGAAGCACTACGTCAGTAGCTTCATCAACACCGTCATCACGCCGTCGTGCTAACAGAACTCTCCCTTGAAGCTCTACTGTATCATGAGTTCATGGGACGTCACCGAGCTGAACGTGTGCAGATCGCGGAGGTGCCGTACGTTCGGTACTAGGATCGGTCGATCGTGAAGACATACGACTACATCAACCGCATTGTCATAACGATTGCGCTTACGGTCTATGCATCACCATGATCTTGCGTGTGCATAGGATTTTTTTTGAAATTACTACGTTCCCCAACATGATGGTCATCGGCCCAGGCATTTTCAGCGTGTTGTAGGCGTAATGTGACACCGCCATGAACTTGGCTAGTGTCGAGCGGCCGAGGATGCCGTTGTAGGGCAAGGAGATCTCGGCTACATCAAAGACAATCCTCTTCGAGTTGTAGTTCAACTCGCCTCCAAACGTCATGGGCAGCGTGACCTTACCCTTCGGCCGACTCCTTCCCGGGTTGACCCCTTGAAACGTGCCCGTCTCTTCGAGGTCTCCATCAGGAATCTACAACCTTTTGATCACAGTAGGCGAGATCTAGTTCAGACCGGCCCCGCCGTCAACTAGCATCTTCGTCACCTTGAGGTTGCGTATCATTGGTGAAACCAACAACAGTAGACACCCGACCGCAGTCGTGCAATCAGGGTGGTCCTCGGTGTCAAAAATGATATGCGTGTTGGACCACTTCAGTGGCCTCTCTGCGTCGAATGATGGCTCTGCCGCTGTGATCTCACGCGGCCACAGCTTGAGCTGGCGGTGAGAGGTGTGCAGTGAGGCGCCACCATCGACGCACATGGCCTCCGCAGCTTTCTGAAACCCGTGGTCGCCGGAATCGTCGTCCTTGTCATGATCATCGTCTTCCTGCTTCTTGTCGCGGCCCCGGGCGAGCCTCTCTTGCTGGTTATCCTTGCCGCGGTCCTTGCCGCAGCGGCCTCCTTGGCCGCCACGCTTCTTGCCGGATCCTTCGGCTCCGTCCTGACCCTTCTCCTTGTCCCTCCTCTCATACTCAGCTTTTTGCTTCTCAGCAAGCAGCTCAACTTGTCGGCAGTTCTGGAGGTCGTGGCCCTTGGTGCGATGGATCTTGCAGTACTGCTTGTCGGAGCTTCCTGGCATGTCGGCAGCCGCCAAGGCCCGGCAAGCGGCGCACCCGGCAATTTCCTTCCTGGGGTCGCTTGCCTTGGACTTCTTGGCAGCGCCAGTGTCGTCGGATCCCTCGACAGCAAGCACATCCCTGCCCTTGCGCTTTCTGTTGCGGTGCCGACCCTTCTTCATCAGGGTGGCGGTGTCTTCATCTGTGGAGTCGGTTTCCGCACCAGCGTTCTCGCTGGGGTACTTCCTCCCCTCTTCAGCTCGAGTGCACCTATCGGCCAGAACATAAAGTTCGGCCATATCTTTGACCTTGTTCATCGCCAGCTCTTCATGCACCTTGCGGTTGCGCACATTCTGATGGAATGCGCTGATCACAACGGCGATATGAACATCTGGGATGTTGTACTACACCCGGTTGAACCTCTGTATGTACTTGCGCAGGTTTTCACCTTCCTTTGGGGGGATGATATGCAAATCGCTTGCCTGGCCATGAGCTTGATGCCCCCCAGTGAAGGCGCCAACGAACTCATGACACAAATCCGACCAAGAAGAAATGGAATCCGCCGACAAGTGGATCAACCATGACATGACATTGGGCTTAAGTGCCAACGGGAAGTAATTGGCAAGCACCTTGTCGTCGTGGGCTCCAGCAGCTTGCATCGCGATGGTGTAGATGCTGAGGAACTCTGACGGGTGAGTCTTGCCATTGTACTTCTCGCCAACGTCGGGCTTGAACGTGCGGTGGGAGGGCCACTGGAACTGCCACTGCTCAAAGGTAAAGGCTGGGCAACCCACCTCGTAGGGTAGGCAACCATAGCCTCCCGGTGCCGGATGGTCCATAGTGGGCCCTGCCCGCCTATTTGACTGGTGGCGCGCATCATGCTGGAGTTCGATGGTGGTTCGAGCGTCCTCAAGGGCTCGCTCCCAAAGAACTTGGTGTTGATCACGGTGGGTCCATGGATCGGACGATGCTATGGAAATATTATCACTAGCATCATCACGATGGACCGACACCCGCGGTAACTGGCGTGGGGGGAGGAGAGTGCACTGTGGCTGCATCACCTCCGGCCCTTCCACCTCTAGCATGCGGTGGCTCGACGGAGCGTCGGCCTAAGGGCTCACATTGGCCGTGGCTCATCTTTGTTGGCGACACCGACGAGGCTTCGAATGGTGGCTCTCCACTCGTCAAGATTTTCCGCAGCAGGGGGAAAGTCGAGGAGCAGCTGCGCGCGCGCCAAAGCTTCTGCCGGCGTGGGCGGCGGCGAAAGCTGCATGGACTGTATCGCGCTCCGACTTCTAACCATGTTAGAAGGAGCTCTATCATGGCCATGCGGCTGTACGCCATTTTCTCTAGCACTTTGGCATGCATGCTGGCCTCCTTCGTCCCGCGTAGGATATGCAGGACTCTTCCCACGGCGGCGCCCGGGGTCACCAGCGTGGTGACGTTGCTCATCACGCACAACTTGGGAAGAGCGTGTCGTGGGCACCGGCGTAAGTGTCTTGGAGGTCGCCGTGCCACCGGTAGGTGGCACGACGCTGCCCTTCGAGGGGCCCGCGCCGCCTGCGGGGGGGGGGGGGCAGCTCTGTCTTTGGATCTAGCGGCGTGCGGCCCGTCGTCTTGCGCACGAACGACACCGCTCACCAGGCTTTGACTACTAGAGCGATGTGGGTGTTCGCGGGCCGCGCCTCGGCTTTCGTGTGCGACCAGCCCGCTACCTGCCCGCACTTGTACAGGCCATCCGGCTCTGGATGAACCAATCGCCTTCGTCTTTTTCTTCTTGGGAGCCATGGCGATGAAGAACTGCTAAACTAACTACTAGACCGGATTCTCACAATTGCGCCCCCTGCCTGGTGCGCCAAAGATGTCGGTGGAAGCGACACCTATGGGATCACTGGAATCCCTACTACGGTCGGCGGGCGTGAGGTTGTGAAAAGAGCGGGTCTAGGAGTCAGCACACAGATCGTTTACCCAGGTTCGGGCCGCGAGATGCGTAATACCCTAGTCTTGGTTTGGTGTATATTTGAGTGTTCGTGAACTAGCTATGACGTGTGCGTAGTCCAAA
>NW_025227581.1:8521-9809 GCF_018294505.1 Triticum aestivum | reverse complement strand
AAGCCGAATCCCCCTCCAGTATGCCTCGAGCCTCCTTTTATAGAAAAAGGGGACGCCACAGCGCCATACAGGAGGTGGAAAGGTGTACAGTGGCTGAGTTTATCGCCCGTCATTACAGGACAAAACACATTAAATGCGCTCCTTAGTTGTCCCCTTGCTTTATTGGGGACGGTAACGAGGCTCGTCCTGTCCATCGCCGCCTCACCTGGCTTTGACGCAAGTCCAAGCCAACGCAGCATGCGGTGCCATGCATGTTCGCAGGCTGCTGAGCTGGTGCGGTGGTAGGGTCTTCACGAAGATCGGCATGCCACCACGCAGGTGCTTGCTGAGTCGGTCTAGAGGACGCATGTCGCCACGCAGGTGCTTGCCTAGCTGGCTAAGCCGGCAGTTGCATGGGAACGGCGGTGGAGTCTTGGCAGATGCAGGCCTGGCCACAGCCCCACTGACGTCCTCGGCAAGTGTCTTGCCGGGGTCTCGGCATGGGTCTTATGGCAAGAGCCTTGCCGGGGACGACCGCGATGCCCGCAAAGCAGGATTAGGGTTGTTATCTCCACAGAGAGCCCCGAACCTGGGTAAGACTCGGCGTCGTTTGAGGTCTTGCCTACTCCCGCTTCTAGAGCCTGGGAACATTCTATTGACCCCCTACATGATTAGCCACCCATTGGCATATGTCAAGGAAATACCACAACATTTGGCGCCCACCATGGGGCAAGGCGCACCGTTGTCCAGAGACACGTTCTGGACAGGAACACGTTTCCTTCCCCGTGAGCGCAACCAGCCCGGCTCGCCCGATGGTGCCTGCGCCGATGCTTTGGGCGACATGGAGGCCGCCGGCGCCGCGATCTCCCTCGCCGATCTCCTCGGCGGCGTCCACCTCACCGACGAGCCTGCCCCCAACGTGGGTTTGGCCAGCTCCGAGAGCTGCCTCATCGACCTCCTCGGCAAGCTCCACCTCGCCGATGAGCCCACCTCTAACCTGGAGTCCATTGGCTCCACCGATCCGCCCATCGAGATGGTCATCGACTCCGAGGCGGCAGATGTTGATGCCTACCCCGACCATGTAGAGATCATCGACGACCCGCTCCCTCGCGCAGACAGCATCACTAGTGCCAGCACCATCACGGAGGTTCTGGTCATCAGTCAGGATGGAGCCTCGGCCGGAGCGGACCAGGATCCGATCTGTTCGACCGTGCGAGCCCTCGCCACTCCGGTCGAGGACGGCGCGGACAGCGCAGCACTAGAGGCACACCGCCTTTCGCTTATCGACAGCGCCAAGCAGCTAGCCACC
>NW_025227581.1:0-4876 GCF_018294505.1 Triticum aestivum | reverse complement strand
GGATTTGGTGGCATGAGGATGTTTCGCAGGCGCCATTTAAGCAATCAGGCCAGGGCCGTGATAGAGATCGGTGGGTTACCTGACTGGATCCGAGCAGAACGTAGATGTGGTCGAAGTTGTGGTTGTGGCAGCGGCGGTTTGAGCTGCCGGTAGGGGGAGGCGCGGGGGTCATGGGGGGAGGGGGAGGTGGGGGAGATACTGAGGAAATTTGATGGATGGGGATGTGGTTGGAGGAATAAATTCTGAAATCACGCGCCTAATGAAAATTTCGCTGCGAAACTTGAAACATGGGCGGGGGAAACAGACAACATAGACGAAGCGCGTAAAATACTCGTGTGTGAGAAAACAGAAAATTGGCAGTTCCCGTCTCCAAAAAAATGTACACGTGTAGTCGTTTTTTTCGGTCAAGCAAAAAAACGCACACGAGTATGTCATAGAAACCGCGTGTTTTGTGACCTTCTAATGATTAACGCAAAAAAGCGCACACGGTCACAAATGCTAATCAACGCTCAAAGCCCTCAAAGGATGCTCATTGTACATTAATACTACAAACTTAAAGTACTACTGGTAATTTTCTCTAATACTACAAACTTAAACTACTTCTCACATGCTGCCATCGGGGCATGCTGGCCAGACGCCGGCATTCTCCTTCCCGGCCTTGTAGGCGGCAGCCAACCGTGCTTCAATCTCCACCAAGCTCTCGTCATCATGGCGTGCGGGCTCTTCATTCTTGCGGTAGCGGGACTCTCTTTTGTTGACTGCTTTCAGCCTTTTCCGATCCTCCTGTGCGGCTTTGGCCCCCTCTAGATCCACAGCCCATTCGGCCATGGCAGCCTCAAAGTCCGCCCACATAACTGTGTGGCTGCCGGCGGCGATAAACTCGGTGCAGCGAGATGCCGTCACTTCCTTACCATCTGTGTTGTCGCGGGCGACGAGGAACATGGTGCGGCGGGATGGCATCACTTCCTTCCTGGTTACTATGCGCTGCGGTGCCATGAACGACGCTTGGAGAGAGCTCTGGTACGGAGGGGCCAGGCAGCCGTACAGTGTGGTGGTTTTTAAGATCTCGACGACAAACGTCAAAGGAAATTTGTCTTCCCTTGCAATTTTGCTTGTTCATTATCGCACACGGTTCATCTCGGTCACTTCAAGAAACAGTGTGCACTGAGGCTATTGTGTGTTGCACGTTACGATTGGTCGGAACCCCGGCCACGCGGATCACACGTGTACACCATAGGATGTGCCACGATCGAACGGCAATCCACGTCCCTCAGATCAGATCTGTGCAACTGTAGCTGGATTGGATTTATATGCACCAAATGCCTAGGAAATGCACATAATCCCTTAAATATGGTAAATGAGCCCAGAAAAATGCCAAGTTTGAACACGGTGATTTGCAGGGTGTAGGCTTTTCGTAGAAAAAAAATCCAGGGCAAAAAACAAAGAAAATTTGGATTCCCCTTCAATCTTGGTGATTTCCCTCTCGAAAGCATGGAACTTCCCCGGCGATGGTTCAATTTATGAAGGGCGTGCATGATGACATAAGCCAGACCTTCTCAAATTTTCACCAGGGCATGGTGAGGGCATACCATGGCACCATGCCAGGCGTCATGTTTTTCAATCATTTATTTCATTCTTTCTATGGTTGAAAACCCAATAAACAATTTGTGGTTGACTATTGCCACACATTTCATTGAAATATCTGTCCATTCTAATAGAGGCAAGGGGGTCCCGATCTTTCAATGAGATGATAACTATCGATTTGGTGAAGATGACTTTGACGATCCGACTACAAACGTGCACGACGTTGCGCCTAAGCAATTGCTAAACCAATCTTCCGAGGTTACTGACGATGCTGGAAGCACGATCAACCTGACCAGGAAGGTCTATTCCTGCAAGCAATCAAAGAACAAGCAAGAATATGATAAAGCAATCTGAATATTGCAAATATGGATGAAGTATTGATAATGGTGGGGATCCTAAAGTGGTCTTGGCCTGGTCGTTGGACACAAACGAAGCACACGAAGTTGCGTTGGCTAACTTTTAACTAAACAAATCCCAAGGGAAAAGCTACTAGATGGATCTACTTATATAGGAGCAAGGGGTGGCGGCCAAGGAGGTGGGAGGACGTCCCAAGGCAGCCTAAAACTAACCCTAGGTCGTACAGGGCCAATGGGCCCAAGTGGAGGTGACGTAACACCTTTGGACTTGTAGTTTGACTCGGATTCTGCTGCAGCATCAGATTGTTTTGTCCATAACGCAGCGCTCCAGATGAATTTGAAGGTGAATCCAATTGGGTTGGAAAGTGCACAAAATCTATTTTCCAAGAAAAAAAGAATCACCCAATTTGGAGTCCGGATGAAAAAGTTATTGACGTTTTGAGTCCGGTATGTCTATGCAGTCCGAATCTGAGTCCAGAACATGAGAGACTTGGACTCTATCTTCTCTTGGGCCAAAAGTGACGTGACAGAACTTTTTGAACAGCAAGTAAATTCCTATTTCTCCCTTATCTTCATATGTGGATTGTACAAATGTCTCATACACCTGCAATTAGACATGGCACAAAAGTTTATGAAGTATTTTTGTCCTGGATGACATAAATAAATTATTGCATAGTTTGCATTAGAAATCACCTCACAAATATACATGTATGCAATATTTTTGGTCGTATCCAAGGTATTCATGTCCTCATCATCCTCCCCTTCTTGAAAACAAAGCCGTCCTCGACGTTGCTTAATCTGAAATGTGGCTAACAAAAGAGACAAGGTGTACATGTTGTATATGTATATGTCATTCATTTTTACTTCCCTTGGTTTTTGCACATATGACACATGTATACATGAGTAACCTTCATAGTTGATAAAATCTAAAGCCAAAATATTATCACAAGAAGTAGAAGCCATGAAAATATTGTAACTCATGTTGCACATATAAGCGAAGCTCTTATTCATTTCAAAAGGTTGACAATATTCATCACTAAACCATCCTAACATTGGTGAATAAACCTTAATTGCATCAAATTTACATGCTACAACATGCTTAAATAAGCAAACTTGCAATAAGTCATTGTTGACAGAATCATCACCAAGATTAGAGGTCATATCAAAATGATTAAACATTGGTTCCTTTGCATCAACACTTAATTCAATGGGTGCACTCAAAATTGTTGGTATTTTAGTTGTTTGGTCACATGACGCATTCATTACAGTAAAACAATTCTCTAAAATAGGTGGTGTGCCAGAATCAATAGGTAACTCAACACATGATGTATTCAAGTTAACTAGGCTTACATCATTCTCGCGTGAAAGTGGAAAATCTATACCTTTGTCATTACCTCTTATGATCAACTCATATGATGTAGGCACTCTCCATGGTGATGTGTCACATGGTGGAGAGGATGTAGTTCGCGCAACAACAGATGTGGTTGTCATAGCACGCCTAGTAGTTGAAGAAACATCTGTATCAACACTTGGAATGTGCACCGTGCGCTTGTTCTCCTTGTGGGCAACACGTCGTTTTATTTCCTGTTCAGCTTTGCAAGTAAGAAGAAACAAATGGTCCATAGGATAACACTCTTCATGAATTAGTATCTCTTGAATATCACGGTTTAATCCTCCCCAAAATCTATCCATAAAATCTTCTTCACTTTCTTCTAAAAATGAGTGCAACGATGCAGTTTGTAAATCATCATAATATTTTATGACCGTGTCAGTGCCTTATTTTAAATGTTTTATTTTTTAATCATGCCATGAGTATAATAAACATCAACGAATCTGTCTCTCATGACAAGTTTTAAATCATCCCAAGTAGTAGGTATAAAATCAGGGTTTAACCGACAATATTCACTCCACCAAACTAAAGCAAAGCTACTGAAAGTACTAACCGCAGCTTGAAATTTTCCACGCTCATCAAAATTATGGGAAGCAAATATAGCATTTATTTCGTACTCCCATTCAATATATAAATCAGGCCTAAAACGACTAATAAATGATGGCACGAAAACATTAACCTGATTATGTGCATTATATTGTTGCTCCTCTTGTGACGATTGTTGTATTTTCTTAGGTGGTAGCAAATCTCCCACAATCGATGAAGCCCAGGAATTAACAACTTCGGAATCTGCCATAGTTAGTAGAAAACAAGAAACAAAATCCAAGAATAATGTTCCTATGAACTACTAGGATGTGGTGGTAAAATGCTTACACTATAGCAAATATTAATATCTTACAAGTTCTTACCATGCAGCAGGTGGTGACAGGCAACCAGTGGTGTCAAATAACTCTGAAGATTGTGTAAAGCGATTGCCAGAGGAACGTACGTATACACGGTGTAGAAATATGTGGAGCTGGGTTGGCTATATATGGTAGCAAAAAATTAGAAAAAATCAATTCAAAGATGCAATGTTGAATAAACGCTCAACAACGGTACTGTGCTGGTCCTAGGCTAGACCGGACTAGAGACGCGAGCCTAGAACACTAATAAGGTCACGACGTAGCACAAGTAGCATCAATGAAGGATACTAAGTAGCTCTAGACAGCAAGATATAAGTGAAGATCACGACGGCAGTAAAGATAATGATGAAAAACAACTGCCAAGCAGGATATACAAGAACTTTCTCTCCAACTTTTCTTTGGAAAAGTTTGTGCCAATTTTCTATAAAAAATTCTCTAGAATGGCACTGACTCAAGCTTTTAAATGCAAAAAGAATCACTCAATTCCGAGTTGATATGAGGAGTCAAATAATTCTAAAACTGGCTCGAAAAACTGGAATAAGCTGTGTTCGCGAACATCGGAGGGCACAAAGACCTATTTAGAAGCCGATTTTGAGGTGCCAAATATTGAACTAGTCTCTGCAACTATTTAGATGTGGCTCGTC
>NW_025227580.1:18332-20568 GCF_018294505.1 Triticum aestivum | reverse complement strand
ATTTCATGCCACTTCTCCATGCATCCCGGCCATCCACTGGTTGCTCTAGGGTGCCCATCTAAACCATCCTTCACTCAGTAGTGTGTATTGAAATCTTGTCTCAAGTCTTGAAGTCTTGATGTCTTGAAGGTGCAGGCCTTGAAAATGCCATCATGAAGTTTTCATCATTGACATAGAGTCCTCCTTCTCACACCACTCCCGAGCACACATACCAATCCCCGTCTAAGGTAGCGTAGTATAAAAGTAACTAATGTTCCCGGGATTTATAACAGGGAGATGGCTTCCTACCTCATGCAATCTACTCAACTACAAGAATTCAATACCACTACGGGATGGATTGTTGAGTGGTGACACTAAATGAAATAAAAACAAAGGTATGAAAATCGTGGTCAGAGTGAACCTGCCTGGTATTACTTGTTGAAGATTATAACGCTCTCAGAAAACTTGATAGAACTATTCGTTAATATCCAGTGAAAATCTATATTCAACAGACATAACATTCACATAAGCAAACATTCTAGCAAGCAATTCGAGGACTCAGAATAACAATAAAATTTAAAGCAACAACAAAATCACTAGGAAAAACGAAATAAATTCCAAATAAAACTTCAAAGAAAACTATTAAAGAAAACTCTATGACACAACACAAAATAATTTTTTGTCCCTCGTAAAAACTTAACAGCAAATAAAACACTAAACTAATAAATTAATAGAAAATAAAAATAAAGTTTTAATTAAAATAACAGAAATAATATTCACCTAAAGTTTTTTATGCAAAAATGAATCAACCTAAAAGCTATTATAAAACTCTAGTTATGATAAAAACAAGTTTTCATACAGAATAAAAGAATAAAAAATAATGAAAATTATTTTAACTACAAATAAAAGTGACTACTATTCCTAATAGAAACAAAGTAAAACTTGCCAAAAGTTACAAAATAATTAATTAAAAACAAATAAAAACAAAAGAGTTAATGATATAACAAAATTATAAGTAAAACCATACTATTTTGCTAAAAACCCTAATTTTAAATAATCTAAAAATAAATCACTAAATGCTACTAGATAAACAATTCTACTAGTGACTAGGATAAAAAAGAATCAACTCAAAAAATATTTTTAAACTCAAATTATTTCCACTTTAGTGCTTGAAGCAAATTTGAGCAAATTCAAATTTAAAGACTTCAAATTTGAAAACTATTCGCACAAGTAGAAACAAAAAAATTTATAGAACTAATGCAGAAAGAATCACTCTCTATTTGGATTATAAACCTAGAAGATATAGCAATCTAAAATCAGAATTATTTCCAAAAAGGAAATAAAAGCAGAAAAGAAAAACTAACTAAGCGTCGGTCAACAAACATGTGGCGTGATCCTACTGGCTACGGGTATGGGCGACATGTGCTAGCTGGCAGTCGTCTGAGACTTAAAGAACTTTAACGGGAACAGTTGGATCCAGGTCGGGTGGTTGAGGCCTCACCGCGGCATCGGTGGTCGGCAACAACGGTGCTCATGCCGTCGATGGCGTCGGTGAGTGGCACGGGAGGACGCAGCAGTGCATGGCAATCTTAACGGTCGTCGGTGGTGTGCTTGGGGACGACGGAGACGGTCGACGATGACTCTGGGCGGACGTGGCATCGGGTGGTCGGTAGTGGAAGCGATCCGATCGCGTGGGAGCTTCGATGACGGGATAGTTGGGTGTAGGAGAGAGAGGCGAGGCGAATGGTGGTGGTGGCGAGGGCAGGGGGAGGCTGGGTCATCGGCGGCGAGCAAATGCGGGCGGCGGCAGAGGAGAACAATGGCGAGCTATTGTGGCGGCAGTGGTCGCCGGGGAGAGGGGAAACAAGGGGGGGGTCGGTTGAGGGGAATACCCTCTTTATAGGGGTGAGCTTCGTGGGGGAAGGGATGGCGAGATACGGCGGATTCAGGATGTGCGCGGTGGTGGCGCGCTCCGGCGAAGGTAGGAGGCATTCGTTCGGAGATTGATCAGGTGGAGGGTCCCACTGGTGAGTGGCAGAAGAGGGAAGGAGGAAGATCGGGCAAGCGATCCATAGAGGATTCGGGTGCGAGCGAGGCGAGTTGGGCCTGCTGGCGCTGTGGGACACGGGTGAGTTGAGCGAGAGAGAGATGCACCTGGTAGCTGAGGCTTCGACCGTTTGAAAAACTTTTTTTAAATCCAGGCAAAAAAGAAAATGAAACAAAATAAAATAAAATATTATATTGGCAGGTAATATAT
>NW_025227580.1:17296-18319 GCF_018294505.1 Triticum aestivum | reverse complement strand
AAAAAATTTAGAAAAAGATTTTCTATGACATGAACTATTTTTCAAAGTCAAATAAAATCCACAAAATTCAAATAAATCAAACAGTTCCACTATTGCATTTAAATTTCAATATAAAATATTTTAAAAACCAAAATGATTTCAAAATTAGTTTTCTACATTTTTCTGTTGACGGGAATCATTTTACCATAATTTCCACACACACACACAGATAGTTTGAATAAAAACGAAATAACTCATAAGTGAATTTGAATTTGAGTTTCTAACCACTTTCAATTCTTTTTTATTTTCCCTTGGCCCAATATATTTCAAATGCCCTCTAAATTTTGAAGTGTCATATTACTTCTCTCATTTTGAATAACTTTCAAAGAGTTTGAAATTTAGAAATTCAAATAACTTCAAAATGAAAGTGGGTTTCAAGTAACTACAAAATGACTTTCAAAAAGGTTTCTTGGAAATTTCCAACTCTCTTTCTTTAATTTGAAGAAGTCATTTTATCTTCTCTCATGAAGATTATTGAGTTGCATAATTTTTATGAATTTGCAATGTTATCAAATGGAATTCAAACTTTTCAAGACCACTTTCATCTCTACTGCTATTAAAAGAGCAAACATGAAAGTTTTTATAGCCACCAAACTTAATGTACACCAAGCAAGTAGCACCATAGGATCTAGTCCACGTACTTAAATCTAACAGTCCTAATTGATTTGGTGGTCTGCCATCCAATCTAATGGCTAAGATCAAAAATGTTCTGCCACATGACATCAGTCTCACGTACGTCTGCCATCGAAATCTCACGCAAGTCACGCCTCTTCACACCCCTGAAATTTTGGATCGGAGTATCGGACACTGCGCCTGGAAAACTAGCACCGCCCACACCTCTCCGCAGCCTCCGGCCTCACCTCCGTATCCGCTGGTGACGAAGACGAGGAGCGCGATGAGCGTCACACCGCCATGGTAAAGAGGTAGAAAGCAAGGGGGAGGCGGCGGCGGCTCCAGTGGGCGCCGACGAATCCAGCCAGCGCC
>NW_025227580.1:14893-16929 GCF_018294505.1 Triticum aestivum | reverse complement strand
CCGGGAGGATGAGCCTGCCCAGGATGGACACGGGCCATCGCGAACTCCAACCCCCGCCCATCCCCATGCGTAGATGTCCGCGCACACCGTGATGTTGGGGATCAATGCATGGCTGGGTGCTCAAGCTGTGCTACTGTTGCTCTCCCAGACTGTATACATACTTGTGCTATGCAATCCCACATGAATTCTTCCAAGATGGTTAGCGAGACCACTGCCCCTTTATCCTCTTTCTCCACCCATATTCCTCTGTTATTCCTCTGTTAATTCCATAAGCATATTGTGTTCCTCCAGATCTAACCAAGTGAAATCATCGATTTGGTCATTGACTTCTCGACTTTATGGCGTGGGTGCTGCCAACACATCAAGCCGACCTTGAGGTGGCCCCTACTTCCTTGACACCATCATCATGTCAATAGGCTCAGGGTACCTGTCACCATATCTATCCCTGCTTCATGTTGTTCAGTTTAGCTAGATCAACTAATCAACGTGTGTAACCTGGTTTCAGTTTGTGCAATTGGGAATGAAAAAAAGGCTCTGATTCTGTTTGATCTTGGATAGGTATCTAGCTTATGCATTCGGTTTAGTGAATTCCATCCATGCTTTTCCATTTAATAGGATATGTCGATAGTGCTCAGCTCCAGTCTATTTGGATGCATCCTTTGTTAAGACAAATCTTTGATGAAATCAAGACAACATGCTACTTGGGAAACAAGATCAGATGAATCAAGATGGCAGCAATGCTTCTGATGTTGAATATGCAGAGCATTAAGTAAAATACTATTCATCTCTAATTATTTACCATGTGTTGTTGGCGTCCTTTAACTGATCCAGCACGTGGATTCTGTATTTTGCTCTAAAGAAATTTCTTCTAACCTTTGTTGTCTCTGTAATCCTGCGCCTAGTCTAGTCGCTAGTGAAGTTTAGTTAGGAATAAAATGGCTAGTGCATGAGCTTGTTTGTGCACTGACCGATTCTTAGTTTGCTTAGCTAAGTTAGTTAGGCTGCCGTGCGTGCATCGTGGGATGGCACGAGCTCATGCGAGCATGGCAGCGCCAAGGGAGGTGGCGAGTGGACGTGGGATGGCACGACCGTGAAGATCGGATCACTCTCCTCATCTTTCTATAATCGCAGTATAAATAACAGGGAAGAGAAACAAGAAAAGTTGCAGGTTGAACGCAACACAAAAAACCTAGTCTTCTCTCTGAATCCAAACGATCTTGCTGCCGCTGCGTAACAATTGGCATCAGAGCGGCGTTTGCGTGGTTCCTGTATCGCCATGGCCGGCAGCGACAAGGATGGAGAGTCGGGGGAAACGGGGGGCGCAAGTCGCCAATGAGGTCGCCGACACGGACGCCGGCGACGCGGCCGCACGGAAGGAGCGTGGCTCGAAGGGGCATCAGCAAGGTCGTCGTCCACGAGCGCGTGATCCACGACGCCGGCGCGAGCTCCCACATCGTCTACCCCACGCTGACGTCGACGAACTACATTGAGTGGGCGCAGGTGATGAAAATAAACCTGCGTGCGTAGGGTCTCTGGGAGGCCACGTCCGGCATGGGAGAGCCGGGGGATCGCGAGGACATGGCGGCCTATCAGCACTGATCCGTGCGGTGCCACCGGAGCTGGTGCCCATCCTCGCTACCAAGGACACCTCCGCTGAGGCGTGGGAGGCGATCAAGCTGATGAAGATGGGGGTGCAACGCGCGCGCAACGCGACAACGCAGCGCCTCCTCAAGGACTTCGAGGCGCTCATGTTCAAGGACGGCGAGACGCTCGACAGTTATGCCATTTGCGCCAGGAATGTCGCCAACAATCTACGATCCTTGGGCGACAAAGTGGAGGAGGTAAAAGTTGTAGAAAAGATCCTCAATGTCGTTCCCTCTAAATACTCGCAGATAGCATGTTCGATCGAGACTTCGCTCGATCTCGAAGATCTGTCCGTGGAGGAGCTGATCGGCCGCCTCACATCTGCTGAAAAGCGGCACGGGGGCGGCTTCTCGGAGGGAGCTGGGTCCCAACTTCTCCTCGCGGAGGAGGAA
>NW_025227580.1:14318-14883 GCF_018294505.1 Triticum aestivum | reverse complement strand
GGATCGCATGCGACAAGAAGATCAAGGAGCAAGGCTCTAGCTCCGGCGGCGGCAGCGGCAAGAAAGGCCGCGGCAAGCCGCAAAACGGCAAGGGCAACGGTGGCCGCGACATGTCACATGTCAAGTGCTACAACTGCAACAAGTTTGCAGGACACTTCTTGCGTGATTGCAAGGAGCCACGGCGGGAACGGAAGGGGCAACAGCAGCAGCCCCGGGCGCAGGCACACCTTGCTCAGGCCGGCGAGGAGGAGAAGGCCGCCCTTCTCATCCGCACTTGCACGATCAGTGACGACGACAACCTGTCGCTGCTAATGGCACGATTGGACGTGCCAACGACGCTGCTGAACAACGACGGCGCACACGTCGATCTGGTGGAGGAACGCGTCTTCCTCGCCAACGAGCCGCGCCGTGACGACACCTGGTTCCTCGGCACAGGGGCGAGCAACCACATGACAGGGCATCTCTCTGTCTTCTCGGAGCTGGACACCTCTGTAACGGGCACGGTGAAGTTCGGGGACGGATCGCTGGTGGAGATCAAGGGGCGCGGCACCGTGCTCTTCGCATA
>NW_025227580.1:7973-14027 GCF_018294505.1 Triticum aestivum | reverse complement strand
AGGCCAAGAAACGCGCCACGGGCCTGCTCGATCTGGTGCACGGCGACCTGTGCGGTCCGATCATGCCGACAACGCCAGGAGGGCATCGTTACTTCCTCTTGCTGGTCGACGATCTGAGCCGCCATATGTGGCTCACGCTCCTGACGACGAAGGATCAGGCCGCAACAGCCATCCAGTAGTTCAAGGCCGAAGCGGAGGTGGAAACAGGGCGCAAGCTGCGTCTGCTCCGCATGGACCGCGGCGGAGAGTTCACGGTGGCCACGTTCTCTGCATTCTGTGCAGACGAGGGCGTGGGACGGCAACTCACGGCGCCGTACTCGCTGCAGCAAAATGGCATTGTGGAGCGCCGTAACCAGACGATCATCACCACCGCACGGAGCATGGTGAAAGCTATGGCGGTGCCGGCCAGGTTCTGGGGGGAGGCAATGTCAACAGCCGTGTACCTCTTGAACCGCTCGCCCACGAAAAGCGTTGATGGCAGGACTCCGTTTGAGGTATGGCAAGGATACAAACCTGATATGAGTTACCTGCGTGTGTTTGGTTGTGTGGTGCACGTCAAGACCACGAAGCCGCACCTGTCAAAGCTTGAAGACAGGAGCAAGCTGATGGTGTTTTTCGGCTACGAGCCCGGAACGGCGGCATACTATGTCTATGATCCTGTCGGTAGTCGCGTGCACGTCACACGCGACGTCGTCTTCGATGAGGGTGCTCGCTGGGACTGGGAGAACACCGCGGAGGCACAGCAGGCTGCCCCACACCACGTCGAGTTCTTCTCCTACCCAGCCACAAGCACCTTGGCTGCAAAAATAGCCACGACGGTTGAAGCTGTTGTCTCTGAACCAGCGACGCCTGCACCAACACCGAAAGCCTTCGCGAGTGGCGGCGCGTCAGGGAGCTGCCCCTCACCACCACCAAGTACCAGCTCCACCGCTGCAGCGACAGCTCCCACTGCACCGCGCCCACTTCACCCCATGATTACGCGAGCACGCGACGTCATTGTGCAGCCCAACAGGCTGTACGATGATTTTGTGTTAGCAGTAGAAGTGGATGCATTCGAGCTGGACGAGTAGTGCCTTGCTACTGTGGAGAAACCAGCCAGCATGGACGCAATGCTGTCTGAGGCGTGCTGGAGAAGGGCCATGGACGACGAGCTGGGGTCGATTCGCGGCAACGATATGTGGGAGTTCGCCACACTCCCGTGAGGTCACCGTGCAATTGGCCTCAAATGGGTCTTCAAGGTCAAGAAGGAACCAGAGGGCAATGTGATCAAGCACAAGGCGCGTCTCGTCGCCAAGGGCTACGTCCAACGACAAGGGGTGGATTTCGACGAGGTCTTCGCGCCGGTAGCAAGGATGGAGACCGTGTGGTTGTTGCTCGCAGTGGCCGCCCACTGTGAGTGGCAGGTGCACCACATGGATGTAAAGTCCGCGTTCCTCAACGGCGATCTCACGGAGGAGGTCTACGTGCACCAGCCACCAGGGTGCATCAGCGTCGGCAACGAGAACAAGGTGTTGCGGCTCCGGAAGGCGCTCTATGGGCTTTGTCAGGCGCCGTGGGCATGGAATGCCAAGCTGGACGAACCTCTCGTCTCGCTTGAATTCGAGCGGAGTCCGCTCGAGCACGATGTGTACAAGAGGAGCAGCGGCAACGCGACGCTCATCGTTGGTGTCTACGTCTATGACCTGATCATCACGGGCACTTGGGAGGAGGAGATCGAAGTGTTCAAGGAATTGATGCATCATCTGTTTGACATGAGCGATCTCGGCCTGCTGAGCTACTACCTTGGGCTGGAAGTGAAGCAGGAGGCAGGTGAGATCACCATCTGCCAAAGCTCTTATGCTCTGAAGATCTTGGAGGCGGCCGGCATGTCTGACTGCAACGCTTGCCACACGCCGATGGAAGCGCGACTGAAGCTGTGCAAAAGGAGCCCTGGTGACGCCGTCGATGCCACGCATTTTTGGAGCATCGTCGAGAGCCTTCGGTACCTCTGCAACACCAGACCTGACATCACGCACGTCGTTGGCATGGTGAGAAGGTACATGGAGGCTCCTACGATGGCGCACTGGGCTGCGGTGAAACAAGTGCTGCGCTACATCAGTGGAACAATGGAATATGGATGCTGCTATCTGAGGGGGAAGACACCGGATCTTGTTCTGACAGGGTTCGGTGATAGCGACCACGCAGGTGACCTTGACGATCGCAAGAGCACGACTGGATACGTCTTCTTCCTCAACTCAGGCATCATCACGTGGACGTCGCAGAAGCAGAAGGTTGTCGCCCTTTCGTCCTGTGAGGCGGAGTACATTGCAGCGGCGACAGCAGCATGTCAAGGAGTGTGGCTGAGTCGATCCTTGGGGAGCTGATCGGCAAACCTCCGGCAACGGTGAAGCTGCGGATAGACAATATGTCCGCGATCGAGCTTTGCAAAAATCTAGTTCATCACGAGCGTAGCAAGCACATCAACACTCGCTATCACTACATTCATGAGAAGGTCGCGGAAGGCAAGGTGGGCGTTGAGCACATCAGAACCAACGGCCAGCTCGCCGACGTTCTTACCAAGGCATTGGGCCGTACAAGATTCACGGAGATGAGGCTCAAGCTTGGAGTCATGGAGATTTCGCCAGGGCGTCAGGATTAGGGGGGATTTGTTGTCTCTGTAATCCTGCGCCTAGTTTAGTCATCAGTCAAGTTCAGTTAGGAATAAAACGGCTAGTGCATGAGCCTGTTTGTGCACTGACTGATTCTTAGTTTTCTTAGCTAAGTTAGTTAGGCCACTGTGCGCGCATCATGGGATGGCACGAGCTCATGCGAGCATGGCGGCGCCAAGGGAGGTGGCGAGTGGGCGTGGGATGGCACGGCCGTGAAGCTCGGATCACTCTCCTCATCTTTCTGTAATCGCAGTATAAATAACAGAGAAGAGAAACAAGAAAAGTTGCAGGTTGAATGCAATACAAAAAACCTAGTCTTCTCTCTGAATGCAAACGATCTTGCTGCCGCTGCCTGACAACCTAGAGTAAATTGATTTCAAGTAATTTTAGATTCTAGACTCTACAAAATGTAGAAAGCTTTGTGCCTATTCCAAGCTTGCTGCCCAAGGAGGCAAGGGCAATTAGATCAATCTAGCGCTACATTCCTAGCATCAGTCCTTCAGCGTGAAACGCGGTGCTGCCGAGGGTGTGCTGTTGCGTGCTAGGCTTATCTCTTGCCTCTGCTGGAGAGGGGCGCCATGCCGCTTCCCAGCTTTTCCCACTTTTGTCCGGTGGCACGTGCAACCGCTGAACATATGTCGCATCTATCCTCTCGATTTTTTTTCAAAACTATCACATTATTTGAAGCAAATTCGGAAACTACAGCATGCTTTGGAGAAATATCAAGTCTAGCACCCTGTCGGCCAGATGTTGGCCGAAAAGGGTGTTTTCGGCCACCTCTAGGCCGAAATAGGGTTTTCGGCCATGCCTTGGCCGAAAAGGTGCAAAGCTGGCCGAAGAGGGGTGTTTTCGGCCGCCCTTTGGCCGAAAAGGACTTTTTGGCCTAGTGTAGGCCGAAAAGTACTTGTTGGTCAATCGTAGGCCGAAAAGTACTTTTTGGTCAAGTTTAGGCCGAAAAGTCCCTTGGACCACCTTTTCCTGTTAACTGTTGGCCAATGTATTTTCCCGCCAACCCCTTCGTTAATGCAACCCTCTTGCCCTTCGACGATGTGGTCCTTTTGCCATCCGTCGATGCAGAACTATTGCCCTTCGAGGATGCAGAAGTCTTGCCCAACAGATAACGGAAAGGTGGGCCCAAGGGACTTTTCGGCCTACACTAGACCAAAAAGTACTTTTCGGCCTAGTGTAGACCAAAAAGTACTTTTCGGCCTACATTTGACCAAAAAGACCTTTTGGGCCAAACAGCAGCCGAAAACAGCCATTTCGGCCAGCTCAACCACTTTTCGGCCATGGCAAGGCCGAAAACCCTACTTCGGCCAACAGTTGGCCGAAAACTACCTTTTCGGCCTGCACGTGGCCGACAGGGTCATAGTTTTGCATTTTTTTCATTATGTGCTATAGTTTCCGAAATTGCTACAAAATACGTCATAGTTTTGAAAAAAAATCTATCCTCTCCAGGTACCCATATGCACATAGATAATGCATGTTTTAATTTTGAATTCGTGCTAATTGTATAGCATATGTTTGCCTTGTGTCGATTTCAAATGTTTTACGTGCAATAGTTGTAGCATGATGGTCATCCGGTGGACCGCGGCTGCTAGCGTCGATAGCCCATGCTAGATGTGCCTATATATGGGAGGATCGTGACGATTGAGCTCTTCCGGGCTCATGTGAGTTGATGTTCTGTGTCTTCAGCTTTTTTCTTTGTGTGGTATTTCTGCCCAAATGATTTGCTATCTATTTCCCCCTTTTCAGAATGAGACCCATGACTCCCTTTTTATTGCCACAAAAAGATACAAGTTTTACGTCCTGCAATGGGATGGAGAAAAAATAGAGCTTCTCAACTAGTATGGACTCTCTGAGCCCCTTGTTTTGTTTTGCAAAGCAAGCAAGTAAATTAGCATGTATCCGCGCAATAGTATTGGTGTTTTGATGCCACGAAATTGGATAGTAAAATGGTTCTGGTTGACTGTCACTAGGAATGGACTTCTGATCTGCCCATGGTCGATTACCGATTTATTGTATCTGGAGAGGAGTCTTCTTTAGAGTGCGAGCTGGTAGGCAGGTGGTTGTAATATCTTTCGGTAACTAATACCAGCTCAGGGTTCTCCGGGACACTTCCTTTGTTCAACAATCAATATCTTTGGACCCTTACAAGGACCCAAAATGAAGTGAAACTTAATACTGTACCTTACTCAAAGAGAGCAGTCTTCTATATAGTGCTAGCAACTAACTAGGTTGGCTAGACAGGCGTGTGGGGCATGCCTAATTTGATTAGGTGGTTGCCTGGTTAAATAGGAGGGAATGTTAAACTTAGTTGCCGCTTGCTGTCACTGTCAGCAGGTCTTTAATTTGCCAACATGAGAGTGGGATAGGTGGCATGGGCATATGTTGGTGGGGTTACCTTTGTTTACTTTTCTTAGCCTTTGTGGTTTAAACAGAATGCACATTCTCACTATATGCTACCTTCTGAGAGTTATTAGCATGCTTTCATATGGTGGTATTATTTGTTTGGATTTTGTAGATCCATGGGAGATGTTTCTGATCGCATTTGCCGCCCTACTGAAAATGAATAGGTACTGTACTCACAACTTCAAGTTTCAACTCTACTTCTAGTTTGCAATATGATACATATTAATTAATGCCTTATTTGAACTTTCCATTTTCTATATCTGTTTATAGCATTTTATATGTACTAAAGAGAGTGACCCATTCTGTATGTCTTAATTTAAGCCAGAGCAATAATGCAGGTGATGTTTTTTACTTGTAATGCAAAAAAGGCCCCCCCTCCGCTTTATATTATTAAGCACCAACACAACATCGAAGCATCAGATACAAATACAAAAAAAAACGTTGGTCATTTTTACTTGTAATACAGATTGGAAACATTGACCCTAACTGTAGACTTATTGGCCTTCACTTCTATGAAGGATTTTTTTAGAAGACTATGACAGATTGTTTAATGTAAGTCCATTGTTTGCTACTGTACTTTATATTCATGAATTTTGGTCATCTGTTCTTGCAGCCAAGCGACACTTTCATACTCCAACAGTTGTAGTCGTGTTTGATCTATATGCATCATAACAAAAAGGAAAAACCAGATCATATGAAAAGGGAGACGAATATAAAATTATTAGCCTAAAATTAAAACAGTGCATATGAAAACCAGAACTTGTACATGTGTAGAGATTGGAACAATGATAATATTTCAGATTAGATGCATTGTTTCATTATTCAAGTTTCCCATTGTACGTTGAATAAAAATTCTCTTGAGTGTTTGAGATAATTTTCTTTTTCTTTTCAAAAACCATCACCGGGTTCTGATCTCATTAAGTTTTCTATGAACAATGAAGTATGCATTAGGAAAATGCCACATATAATTAGTGGCTATGTATTTCGTCATTTC
>NW_025227580.1:3728-6226 GCF_018294505.1 Triticum aestivum | reverse complement strand
GACGAATTTTAAGGTGAATCTAATTGCTTTGGAAAGAGCACGAAATCTACTTTCCAACAAAAAAAGAATCACCCAATTCGGAGTCCGTATGAAAAAGTTGTTGTCGTTTTGAGTCAGGTATGCCTGTGCAGTCCGAATCTGAGTCCAGAACGTGAGAAACTTGGACTCTATATTCTCTTGGGCCAAAAGTGACGTGAGAGAACTTTTTGAACAGAAAATAAACATCTCTTCCTTCCTTATCTTCATATGTGGATTGTACAAATGTCCAATACACCTGCAATTAGACAAAACACAAAAGTGTGTGAAGTATTTTTGTTCTGGATAACATAAATAGATTATTGAATAGTTTGCACTAGAAATCACCTGACAAATATGCATGTATGCAATATTTTTGGTCATATCCAATGTAGTCATGTCCTCATCATCCTCCCCTTCTTGAAAATAAATCCGTCCTCCGCGTTGCTTAATCTGAAATGTGGCTAACAAAAGAGACAAGGTGTACATGTTGTACATGTATATGTCATCCATTTTTACTTCCCTTGATTTTTGCATATATGACACATGAATAGATGAGAAACTTGCATAGTTCATAAAATCTAAAGCCAAAACATTAGCACAAGAAGTAGAAGGCATGAAAATATCGCAACTTAGTTTGCACATATAAGTGAAGCTCTTATTCATTTCAAAAGATTGACAATGTTCATCATTAAACCATCCCAACATTGGTGAATAAACCTTACTTGCATCAAATTTAGATGCTACAACATGCTTAAATAAGCAAACATGCAATAATCATCACCAAGATTAGAGGTCATATCAAAATGATTAAACATTGATTCTTTTGCATCAACAGTTAATTCAATGGGTGCACTCAAAATTGTTGATATTTTAGTTGTTTGATCACATGGCAAAGTCAAATTATCAACGTAGTCCTCTAAAATAGATGGTGTGATCAAAGTAGTGGGTAGCTCGTCAGATGGTGCATTCAAATTGACAAGGCATTCATCATTCTCATGTAGAGATGGAAGATCAGTACCTTTGTCATTACCTCTTATGATCAACTCAGATGATGTAGCCACTGTAGGGAGCGATGTGTCACATGGTGGAGGTGATGTAGTCCCCACAACAACGGATGTGGTTGTCATAGTATGCCTAGTAGTTGAAGGAACAATCATATCAACTCTTGGAATGTGCACCGTGCGCTTGTTCTCCTCGTGGCCAACACGTCGTTTTATGTCCTGTTCAGCTTTGCAAGCAAGATGAAACAAATGGTCCATAAGATAACACTCTTCATGAATTAGTATCTCTTGAATATCACGGTTTAATCCTCCCCAAAATCTATCCATAAAATCATCTTCACTTTCTTCTAAAGAGGAATGCAACAAGGTAGTTTGTAAATCATCATAATATTTTGTTACAGTGTCACTACCTTGTTTTAAGTGTTGCAACTTCTTAATCATACCACGAGTATAATAAGCAGGGATGAAAGTATGTCGCATGGCAAGTTTCAAATCATCCCAAGTAGTAGGTATATAATCAGGATGTAACCGACAATATTCACTCCACCAAACCAAAGCATAACCACTGAAAGAACCAACCGCAACCTTAACCTTTTTATGTTCATCGAAATTATGGAAGCAAATATATTTTTTATGTCAAACTCCCATTCAAACGGCCATTAAATGGTGGTATAGATACATTAACCTGATCATGTGCATTTGGATGTTTGTGCACCTCTCGTGACAGTTGTGGTATTTGCAAAGGTGGTGGCACGTCTCCCACGATCGACAAAGCCCATGAATTGACTCTGGATCCTGTCATGATTAGTAGAAACAAGAAACGGAATCCAAAAAAAATGTTCCTATGAACTACTTGGAAGTGGTGGTAAAACGCTCACAATATAGAAAATCTCAATATCTTACAAGTTCTTACCATGTAGCAGGTGGTGATCGGCAACCAGCGGTGTCAAATAACTCTGAAGATTGAGTAAAGCGATTGCCAG
The DNA here is from genome assembly GCF_018294505.1 of Triticum aestivum. NCBI lineage: Eukaryota > Viridiplantae > Streptophyta > Magnoliopsida > Poales > Poaceae > Triticum > Triticum aestivum. Next base: position 4,224 of record NW_025227580.1, on the reverse strand, counting down.
GGGAAAGTGCGTAAACACGGTGTAGAAATATGTGGAGCTGGGTTGGCTATATATGGTAGCAAAAGATTAGCAATAATCAATTCAAAGATGCAATGTTGAATAAACGCTCAACGACGGTACTGTGCTGGTCCTAAGCTAGACCGGACTAGAGACACGAGCCTAGAACACTAAGGAGGTCACGACGTAGCACAACTAGCATCAATGAAGGATACTAAGTAGCTCTGGACAGCAAGATATAAGTGAAGATCACAACGGTAGTAAAGATAATGATGAAAAACAACTGCCAAGCAGGATATACAACAACTTTCTCTCCAACTTTCCTATTGAAAAGTTTGAGCCAATTTTCTGATAAATTCTTTCAAATGATGCTACTAACTCAAGCTTTCCAATGCAAAAAGAATCACTCAATTCCGAGTTGATATGATGAGTCAAAGAATTCTAAAACTGGCCTGAAAAATTGGAACAAGTTGTGTTCACAAACTTCGGAGGGAAAAAA
>NW_025227580.1:0-3383 GCF_018294505.1 Triticum aestivum | reverse complement strand
ACCTATTTAGAAGCCGATTTTGAGGGGTCAAATATTGAACTAGCTTCTGCAACTATTTAGATGCGGCTCGTCGCTAGCTTCAATTTGACTACTCACGGAGCCACAACGGACTTCGTATGAGGAAGATACACCTGTTTTACTGAACAGTGCGCAAAACAGATTCCAATCCGAATTCAGGTACGAGATTGATTCTAGATAGATCCGATTTTTTTTCCTTCTCTTTTTTTTTCTCACGCTTTTTTTTCTTTTTCTTCTCTTTCTTTTTCTTTTTTTTTCCTTTTTTCTCTCTCTTTTTTTTCTCTCTCTTCTTTTTCTCCATCTTTCCAAGACAAACTAGATAAGATGCAGATTGGATCAGGCGAAGATGTGAGTGACCTCAACTATGATTATGACAATGAACAGTGTGTAGCACGTGGCGTAAATTGGTGGATGGGATGGTGGACAGGGGACGGGATAATGATGCAGCGGCGGCGTGACTAATGTGAACAGAACTCGAAACTCTAAAGGAACTAGACACTAAGACCAGCAACTCGACACGGCGATGCAACCGATAATTCAATAATGCAAACAATGAAAAGAAAAGTGCAAAGGCTCAGTCTGGCTAGGAAAAAGGATGAATAGATCTAAATTTTATTTTGTGGCTTTTTCTTGGACAATAGGTAAGAAAATAAATCTAATCTAGGAAAAACTGGAAATTCTCACCAAGCAACCTGAAAACTGATACCACTTGATAGAGGCGGGGTGTCCCGATCTTTCGATGAGATGATAACTATCGATTTGGTGGAGTCGACTTTGACGATCCGACTACAAACGTGCACGACGTTGCGCCTTAGCAATCGCTAAACCAACTCCAAGAGGTTATTGACCACGCCGGAGCACAATCAACCTGACCATGAAGGTCTATTCCTGCAAGCAATCGAAGAACAAGCAAGAGTATGATAAAAGCAATCTGAATATTGCGAGTATATATGAAGTATTGATAAAGGCGGGGATCCGTAAGCGGTCTTGGTCTGGTCGTTGGACACAAACGAAGTACACGAAGTTGCAATGGCTAACTTTTAACTAAACAAATCCCAAGGGAAAAGCTACTAGATGGATCTACTTATATAGGAGTAAGGGGTGGCGGCCAAGGAGGTGGGAGGACGTCCCAAGGCAGCCTAAAACTAACCCTAGGTCGTACAAGGCCAATGGGCCCAAGTGGAGGTGACGTAACACCTTTGGACTTGTAGTTTGACTCGGATTCTGCTGCAGCATCAGATTGTTTCGTCCATAACTCAACGCTCCGGACGAATTTTAAGATGAGTCTAATTGCTTTGGAAAGAGCACGAAATCTACTTTCCAACAAAAAAAGAATCACCCAATTCGGAGTCCGTATGAAAAAGTTGTTGACGTTTTGAGTTAGGTATGTCTGTGTAGTCCGAATCTGAGTCCAGAACGTGAGAGACTTGGACTCTATATTCTCTTGGGCCAAAAGTGACGTGAGAGAACTTTTTGAACAGCAAATAAACATCTCTTCCTTCCTTATCTTCATATGTGGATTGTACAAATGTCCCATACACCTGCAATTAGACAAAACAGAAAAGTGTGTCAAGTATTTTTGTTCTAGATAACATAAATAGATTATTGAATAGTTTGCACTAGAAATCACCTGACAAATATGCATGTATGCAATATTTTTGGTCATATCCAAGGTGGTCATGTCCTCATCACACGCCCGAGCTGTTGTTGCGCCCGAGCTTGCTTCCCCGCCTTGACAAACTTCGCCACGATCATAGTCCCAACTCCCTTAACTCCTCCCAGACGCTCGCCGACGATGGAGCTCGCCGCAGCGAGCACGGGCACGGCATGGCTAAGCAAACAGTGGGACCGTGCAACTGTGCTTGTTGCCATCCTCGCTCATGTGCTCGTCGCCGCCCTCCCATAGTGCCCGAGTGAGCTGCGTCGCCTTCTCACCCTCTCGCTGACGCTGTTCGTCGCCGGGCGCCGTGTCTAGAAGCTTTCCGGCGGAGCCCGATCCCCTCCTCTCACTCGCCTATAAATACAGCCCCCTCCCGACTCCTCGAGCATCACCAGTCACTCACTCGACCTCCACAAGCTCGTAGTTAAGCCGTAACCCAACCGGCAAGGCCTCTGGCCGCTGCCCCAATCCGAGCTCGCCGACGATTCCCCGTAGCCCATCAACCTCACTGCAGTGCCTCCTGAGCTCGATCCACTCCTCAGGAGGCTTGCTGGTGGTTCACTGGTGCTGTCCGACCCCGTTGGAGCCCCTGGTGCAGCCCCACGTCACCGTTGTCTCCAACTCCGGCGACCTCTGCTTCCTGCCGCCACTGGAGAGGCCTGTTCCGACCCCGTCCAACCACCCCTAGTTAAACTACGGATCAGGCAGGTGCACCTCGACCCCCTCGCTCTTTTTACCTCTCTGGTTCTAGCCGTCGGGCACTCCTCGCCGGAGAACGCGTCGTCGACGCGCTGCCCGCCTCTGTTTCTCTCTCTCTCTCTTCCCCCGACCTGGCTAGTGGGGCCCGCTATCAGCCTCTCAGCCCGCACCTGAAGTGGTATGAGTGGTGGCGCATTCCTGGAAGTGTACCATCGAGACCCCCTGGTTTTCTTTTTATTCAAATTCAAATCAATTTGACCAAAAATTTGACCCGCTGTAACTTTTAAACCACAAGTCCAAATGAGTTGATTCTTTTTGGATTGATCTAGCAGCACACCAAAGATGAGAATTTTCTCTGTTGTCTAGATTTTCTGGTAATTTTCAGAAGTGTTGTTGATGTTTTCTTTTTGTCATTTTAATTGTTTTCAAAAGGAGAAGCTTGTCTTGAAGAGATCCAGGAGTGTCAAGCTCTTTTGAACTAAGGCAAGCCACACCAACATTTTCATGGTGTCTTTGCAATATCCAGGATTTTCCAACTTGAAAATAAGTTATTTCTTGCATATAATTATTTAATGAATAATGCTTGTGTTAGTTATTGTCATGAGTAAAATGCTTAGTTTACAGAAGTGAGTACTTAGACTAGTGTGATCTAGCATGAATAGTTTGACTATGCGATTTTGCTATGACTATGGTATGACTAGCATCAATATTATTTTCGTATGTGAACGGATTTCATATGGTATATGATAAACTAAAAATGATGAGTGCTAATAACCAGTGAGAAAGAATTAGTAAAGTTTAGTGATGATTTGTGCAAGAAGAACTTTTGATGAGGTTGATCTGTTTATTCTAATTGATATATGATGCATGTCGTATGGTTGCATGATCATGGCATATGGTGACTCGAGCATTTTTATTTCAAATTAAACCTGATGTTAATTGAACATTAACTTTGTTGTTGTTGTTGTTGTTGTTGTTGTTGTTGTTGTTGTTGTTGTTGTTGTTG
>NW_025227579.1:0-1525 GCF_018294505.1 Triticum aestivum | reverse complement strand
GTTGACAAGCTTGATTTTCTTGCCTATCATATTTTTTATGCAGGTCTGGAGTCTGGTTAGCTCCATCGATGAGCCCCAAGCTAAGCCCTTCTCTTTCCAGGAGGTGAGCCGCATGGGTATGCCGGATTGAAATTTGGGGGCCGCCGCCCAGTTGGTGTCACGTAGCTCGGTGATGTAGAACCACCCCGATTGCCACCCCTTCACGGTCTCCACATAGGAGCCTTCGGGCCAGGTGACATTGGGTATCTTGCCCACCATGGCGCCTCTGCACTCCGCTTGCTGGCCGACCACCACCTTCGGCTTCACGTTGAAGGTCTTCAGCCATAGGCCGAACCGCCGAAGTGGGGCGTAATGCGGAGGAAGGCCTCGCACACGACAATAAACGCCAAGATGTTGAGGATGAAATTGGGGGCCAGATCATGGAAGTCCAGCCCGTAGTAGAACATGATCTCGCAGACAAATGAGTGGAGGGGGAATCCCAGTCCGTGGACAAAGTGAGAGAGAAACACTACCCTCTCCTGAGGCTTCGGGGTAGGGATGATCTGCCCTTCGGTAGGGAGTCGATGCGCGATGTCTGCGGCCAGGTATCTGCCCTCCCGAAGCTTCGTGATGTCCTCCTCCTTAACGGAGGAGGCCATCCACTTGCCTCCCGCTCCAGACATACTTGGAATGACCTTGCGGAGAAGGAGAAAGCTTGGACGCTAGAGCTCGAGCAAGGGAGAATGGATGGGCAGAGGAAGAAGAAGGCGTGGGTGCAAAAAGGTGAATCCTTATCTCTTTATAAAGGTGGTAGAAACCATGTGCCTCCCCACTTGCCCTTTAAACTCGCTTATTCCCCAAGCGCCGCATTGATGGCGCGGTTGGGTTACCCACACCCGTATTGATGAGAATCCCGTGATAAGGGGACATAATCTCTGCTTCGACAAGACATGCCAATGAAACCGCCTCGCAATATGTGCAGTAGCAGGTTGAGAAAACGGTTCGAATAATGACCGGGCCGTGGCGTGATGTCACGCTATGAAAATTTGTCAGCAGATTAGATTTGTGAAATATTGTATTCTCTACGGTGGTATGTGGAAATTGTTTTGCTGAGCCGGATACGATCCTTGTGTTCAGGATCTTCTATGAAGTATTCGGAGAAGGAACCCGCCTTGCAATCCCGAAGACAATCTACGCGCCGGACGCAGCGTCATTGAAGCCTGGTTCAGGGGCTACTCAGGGATTCCTGGTGATAGAGGCGAGGGTCCCGATCTTTCGATGAGATGATGGATATCGCTTTGGTGGAAGTCGACTTTGACGATCCGACTACGAACGTGCGAGGACGTCGCGCCTTAGCAATCGCTAAACCAACTCCGAGAGGTTATTGACCACGCCGGAGCACGATCAACCTGACCACGAGGGTCTGTTTCCTGCGAGCAAACGAAGAACAAGCAAGAAACTAAGATTGCAATCTGGATATTGCGAATATAAGATGAAAGCTTTATTGATCAAGGTGGGGTTCTGTGACGCCTTTGTCTGGTCGTTG
>NW_025227578.1:0-2883 GCF_018294505.1 Triticum aestivum | reverse complement strand
TTGAAGATCATTGGACAAAATAAACTTGGTTCTTTGTAATGGTTTTGAACTATGACGATATGATATGTGAGTCATGTTGATGAGTAATTATTCTTTAGTAAGAATATTGGTGTTAAGGTTTGTGATTCCCTATGCAAGCACGAAAGTGAATAGTTATGCAATGAAATTACATCCTACTTGTGGTGCATTATTCAGTGTTAATTATGCTTAATGCTCGCTTACGAGATTATTCGTTTCTTGGTTGGACGCTTCTCAATCTTTTTGCTAGCCTTCATTTGCACTACGTATGATCACTACTTGTGCATCCAAAACACTTTAAAACAGTTTTTCCATATGAGTCCACTATCCTACCTATATGCGGTATTTCCATGCCGTTCTAAGAAAATTTGTATGTGCCATCTCTAATTTTAAAGTAAATTTCTCCTTTGTGTGCTCGTACCGCTTGCGAGGCGGTGAGGGGTGGCCGATGTTTTCCATGCTAGATGTGTTATTATCACGATGAGTGTTTATTCACTTGTCATTGCACGAGAGTACGGCAACACTACTAGGGAAAACCCTAGTAGTAGCGCGGGTTTAAAGCCCACTAGTAGCACGTGCTGCCGCGCTACTAATAAGGCGCTACAGCTATTACTTAGCAGTAGCGCGTGTCACACACGCTACTGCTAAGACACATAGCGGTAGCGCTTTTTCTCTCCCAGGCTGCTGCTAATCTAGCTAGTTGCAGCGTGTTTACTATCCACCGCTACTAGTATTCTTTTTTTATTTTTTTATTTTTAGTGTATTTATATGCCGTTACACAAATTTTTGTACAATACCAATTATGAGGTTTATATCATTATGTCCATAATAGTGTCTCAAATGAAGGTGGATTAGGTACAAGTGGAGGCAATATGTGGTGCATGTCAAAAGTATACCACTAATCCAAACTTGATCTAGTTTGGACTAGTAGTACTTTCGATGTGCACCACATGTTGCCTCCACTTGAATCTAATCCGCCAGCACAAGCGATTTAATCATCATCATAGTCATTACCACCAACAGTATTTATTTAATCACCATAGTCATAGTGTAGCACATAATCATCTTCAAACTCATTGTAGCTAGCTAATCACCACCAACACTAGATGCGGTAGCTATCTAATCACTACTAACACTAGCTAATAATAATCATGATAGCCATTACCACCAACACTAGCTATTTAATCATCATAGTCATAGTATAGCACATCATCATCTTCAAACTCATTTCTAGCTAGCTAATCACTCCTGCTGCTCTCTCTCAGGTAAAATAACATAAAACATGTGTAGCTCTCCTCCTTCATCAAGTTGGAGCATGCAGATGAACCTGTCTCCTAATCGTGGGTTGCGCTTCTGATTGCTGCCCCTAGTACTTCTCTGCGCTCCTCCATCACAAATTTGGTCCAGTCTTGTACTTGTAAGAGTTCGTCGCTAATCTTGAATGCACTAAAGTGCATTGTAGGATATCTTGGTCATAAGCTAACAATACTCATGGTACCTTTAGTCTCGATCCCATGAGGCACAACATTCATCGGGAGTCTCTGTTGAAGAACATCGTATGGTAACATACTTAGCAATGAAGTTTAGCTTAAAAAATAATGTATGGAAAAGATGCACTCAGGACAAATAGTAAAAATCTTACCATCTTTCCTAAATAGATGTGACCGTAGTTGATTATGAACACTATTGGTCGCACGTTTTTAGTACTAACATTTCCAAGTGCGGGAAGAAAATTTGTCTTGGCAGTATCAAGATCCGCAAGCCATGAAACATAATGACTTAGCTCCTCGCAGTTTAGTTCAGCCCCGGGACAGTATACGGTCCTATCTACCAAGTGCTGGACATGTTTGCTTGAACGGAAATAAGCTGACAATAGAAATTAGTTGTCAACTATTTTTGAATAAACAATATCAAAGACATAAATATGGTTGAGAAACTCACATAATGGTATAACTGGAGGAGTTTGCACATCGACCCAGATGTCGGTATTACCTTTAATATCATCTTCCGGACGAATATCAAAGGTGATAACCATATCAGGCTCAAATGCATAAGTCTTCTATAGTGCTCGCCATGTTTTGCATCCAAAATAGGTGTAGTCGTCTGCGTTGTATAATTTTGCATGGAAAATATAACCATGCTCGGTCTTCAAGTAAACTTTCTTTACCTCTGTAGTACGACTGAAACCTATCTTATCCAATACAAAAGCTCTTGCATGGCAGGGGATACGCTAGTAGAATAGTAAAAAAATTAAATTATAAGTTGAAGCAAATGAAGCAGATGTCATGCTTAATTATGAAAGAAGACTTGTCATTGTGACTTACTATATCCACTTCGAAGTTCTCGTCCAACTTGATGCTGAAGTGCCTATCATCATCTAGCAGGATTCCGTCGCACAGGCCGCACTCGTCTTCACAGTATTTGCAAATACCAAAATCCTTTTCATTGTCAGACATTTCCTATGTTCATAGTTGAAACATTAATTGAAAATTGATCGAAGACAACTACCAGGATACTCAACACACAAATCCGGGGCACTCGATATTTCCTACATATTTTGGCACAAGTCATGCCAAAATTCACGGAAAAATCCGGCATGACCTTTGCTAAAATAGGACATATCGAGGGCAAGCACATATCCTATTTGAGCAACACAAGATATGCATTTCAAAATATCTTATAGGACTCAAATTAGCATGCATTCAATAAGCAAAAGTAAATCATCTCATGTTCGTACATCGTCGAATATTATCACTAATACATCCCGAATAGTATCATACATATAACATCACTAATACAACTAAAACCCTAGCGCACGACGGGTATCGGCGCGGGCGGTGGACACCCACAGAGAAGGAACCATCA
>NW_025227577.1:0-5600 GCF_018294505.1 Triticum aestivum | reverse complement strand
TTAGAGAAATAATGTTGATGCACCTAGTCCTTCTAAAAAGAAGAAGAAGAAAAATGATAGGACTTTGCATGCTTCTAGTGAACCTGTTGTTGACACACCTGAGAAACCCAATGATATTTTTGTTTCTGATGCTGAAACACAATCTGGTAATGAACATGAACCCAGTGATGATGTTAATGATGATGTTCATGTTGATGCTCAACCTAGCAATAATAATGATGTAGAGGTTGAACCTGCTGTTGATCTTGATAACCCACAATCAAAGAATCAACGTTATGATAAGAGAGACTTTGTTGCTAGGAAGCACGGTAAAGAAAGAGAACCATGGGTTTAGAAACCCATGCCTTTTCCTCCTAAGCCATCCAAGAAAAAGGATGGTGAGGATTTTGAGCGCTTTGCTGAAATGATTAGACCTATCTTTTTGCGTATGTGTTTGACTGATATGCTTAAAATGGATCTTTATGCTAAGTACATGAAAGATATTGTTACAAACAAAAGAAATATACAGGAAGCTGAAATTTCCACCATGCTTGCTAATTATACTTTTAAGGGTGGAATACCAAAGAAACTAGGAGATCCAGGAGTAACAACTATACCATGCTCAATTAAAAGAAACTATGTCAAAACTGCTTTATGTGATCTTGGAGCCGGTGTTAGTGTTATGCCTCTCTCTTTATATCGTAGACTTGATTTGAATAAGTTGACACCTACTGGAATATCTTTGCAAATGGCCAATAAATAAACTGCTATACCTGTCGGTATTTGTGAGGATGTGCCTGTTGTGGTTGCAAATGTTACTATTTTAACGGACTTTGTTATTCTTGATATTCCCGAGGACGATAGTATGTCAATTATCCTTGGTAGACCCTTTTTGAATACTGTAGGGGCTGTTATTGACTGCAACAAAGGCAATGTCACTTTTCATGTTAATGGTAATGAGCATACGGTACACTTGCCGAGGAAACAACCTCAAGTCCACAGTATCAATTGTATTGGAAAATTTTCAATGATTACTATTGGAGGTTTTGAATTTTCTCTTCCTACTGTCAAGAAGAAATATGATATTCTTATTATTGGGGACATGCATATCCCCGTTGAGGTAACTTAGTGCTATTCGACGATTCTCCAGTTTCATGCGATTCGGAATGAGTTTGTTAACAAGACTTGATCAACCTTGTTAGTAGATTCCTTTTGATGAGCATGAGATGGATGAAGTTAGAAAGCACAACCTTCTGTACCCTCCTTTTACTTTCTGTTATTTAGATTAAATAAAGAAAAAATAGTATTTTTCTGTCTGTTTTCTGATTTATCCTAGCAATAAAAAAATACCCCAAAAATAGAAGTTCTCCAAATGCCCTGAAAATGAAATATGATTTTTTCTAGAATATTTGAGAATGTCTGGCACTAAGAACACATCAGGGGGAGCCAGCATGATGTAGGGTGGATCCCTATGGGGCCGATCTTTCACGTTTGGAGTGGATCCTACGGGGAACATGACGAACGAGCGGAAGAACACGAGGAAAAACACGGGGAGGAACGAGAGAAACTCAACTGACAAGTAATTGATCACACAAGGGCTAGATTACCAAACACATAAGGTAGCACAAGATTCAAAATCAACAAAGGAAAGATACAAGAGTAGCCGTTCTTCTCCGTGAGGAGGTCTTGATTGTCTTCCCTTGAAGGGGTCTTCAATCCGATTGGGGGATCTTCTCCGAAGAGGTCATGAGCTCCAAGGAGAAGTAACCAAGTGGATGAGCAAGGCTCTCACACAAAATATGAGCTAAACCAATGCTAAACCTAGCTAGGAGGTGGGAGAGACCTATTTATAGTCGTAGTGCAAATAGGAGTCAAAGTGAAGGGGTACAGGGGCTCCTGCCCGATGGTGCGGTCACTCAGGTGTCGGACGTCCGGAAGACGTCGGACATCCGGGGCTTCGGGACGGTCCGGACGTCCGGGGCTGTCGGACTTCCGTAAATTCGGCTCGGGTGCTGGTCGCCCGGACGTCCGGTGGCTTCGGTCTTCCGTTAATTTCCTCTCAGATGCCCAGCTACCGTACGTCCGGAGGGCGTCGGTCGTCCGTGGCCCTGGGAGTCGTCAGACGTCCAGGCAGGGCCGGTCGTCCATGGCCTATAGCTCTGTCCTGCCTTCCTTCCCTCGCTGTAGCACCTCCCAGGGTTCGGACATCCGGGACCGGCCGGTCGTGCGGAGCCTGTAGCTTCACAATTGGCTATTCTTCTTGATGTCCATGCTTGGAGTCCTTGCCACCTTGGCCATTTGGTGTAGCCGTCCCGTGGCTCTCCTCCAAGTACATGATCACACACAGAGTGTCCATATGAGGTAGTAGCCAAGTCTTGTGAGTAGAGAGAGGAAGTTTGGAGAGGAGCGGGTTCACCTTATCTTCGATAGCCTTTGCTCTAGCTCTTGTCATGGGTCCAAGTGGTGTTAAGGGAGATGTAGATATGTCCATGGGGATGAGCAAGGGATGCTCCGCATCATCTCCCCCCCCCCCTGGGAAAGATCCGACCTCGGATCGAAAGCTTCATCTCCATGGTATGGCACGAGGTCCTTGACGTTGAAGATGTCTCTCACATTGTACTTGCCTCGTGGTAGGTCTATCTTGCAGGCATTGTCGTTGTAGCATGGTAGCACCTTGAAAGGTCCATCGGCTCGAGGGAGAAGTTCGGACTTGCGTTCGTTGGGGAAGCGGTCCTTTCGAAGGTGTAGCCACACGAGATCGCCAATGTTGAAGATCATGGGTTGCTTGTTGACGTTGAGCTTGGTCGCTAGTCGTTGTACTTGGCGCTCGATGGTGTGCCTTGTGTCCTCATGCATCTTCTTGATGTAGCTTTCCCGTGCACTCGCATCCATGTTGGTGCACTCTTGTAGAGGAAGAGGTAGAATGTCCAATGGTGACAACGGGTTGAAGCCATAGACGACCTCGAAAGGGGACTTGTCGGTAGTCGAATGTCTTGCACGGTTGTAGGCGTATTCGGCGATGGGTAGACATGCTTCCCATTCCTTGATGTTCTTCTTGATCAACACGCGAAGTAGAGTGGATAGAGTCTGGTTGATGCGGAGCATCCCATGATCATCCCCATGGACGCATCTACATCCTCTACAACACCACTTGGGCCTATGACTCGAGCACGTGCAAGAGCTCTCGAAACCGAGGTGACATCTCTCCTCTCTCAATTCCCTTTCGATTCACATGAGACATGGTTACTACCTCAAACGGAAACGCTATGCATACTCAGGTACCAAGGACTTCACCGTGAAGAAGCTAGGGAGCAAGGAGAACCGGAAGCGGAAGACATACGTGAAGACGGAGAAGAAAAGCGCCAAGGACCAGACTGGACGGATGATCCGGACGGCGGCCCGGATGATCCAGATAGAACCCGGACGATCCGGACCCCCATCCGGACGATCCGGCTAATTCGACCGAAGACTACAGAAGCCTCCCCCCTGAAGCCGGATCATCCGGACCCCGTCCCGGATCATCCGGACCCTGCCCGGACGTCCGGACCGCCAGCCGGACATCCGGCCCTACGCCTCCACCAGCCGAGTCTCCGGATCATCCGGGCCTCCACCCGGACCAGCCGGACCAGCCCAGATCATCCGGCTTCGGACCCGGATCATCCGGCCAGCGCCTGTGTGCGCGTGTTGGGCTAAGCCCGCGTACCCCTTCGCCCCCTAGCCTATAAATAGGACTCCTCCTCCTCCTTTTGAGACTTAGCATTGGATTAGCTCATATTTGTGTGAGAGCCTTTGCTCATCCACTTGGATACTTCTCCTCGGAGATCAGGACCTCTTCGGAGAAGATCCCCAAGCGGATTCAAGACCCATCTTTAGGGAAGAACATCAAGGCCTCCTCTTGGAGAAGAACGATTCCGTTGTATCCTTTCCCTTTGTTGATTGTGGATCATATGTTACTCTATGTATTCGATGATCTAGCACTTGTGTGATCGATTCCTTGTTGGTTGAGTGATTCCCTCTCGTTTTCCCCCGAGTTCCCCTTTGTGCTTCCGCGTGTTCTTCGTGATTCCCCGTAGGATCCACTCCAAACGTGAAAGATCGACGCTATAGGGTTCCACCCTACATCATATGGTATCATGAGCCAGGTTGATCACATTTTTGGAGCCCCTACCCCGTGATTTCTAGCTTGATTTTGTTGTTTTCGTCCTAAATCCGAAAATCCCCACCAAAAATAACCCCAATTTTTTTTTGTGATTTGTTAGTTTTGATGATATTTTGTTGATTTTGATCCGTGGATTCGGTGTGTAACTCATGGATCTTGCTTTTCCCCACCTTCTTCCCCTCGAAATCCATCCAAAATCCGCAAAATCGTCAAATTTCTCCCCGTTTTCGTGTTCTTCCCGAGCAGTTCCCGAGCGAGATTGACCTGCCCGGATCATCCGGCTCCTGGCCCGGATCATCCGGCTTCCTCTGCCGAAACTGCAGTTTTGCAGTCCTCCTCCTCCTCCACCACCACCACCACCTACATACCTCCCCACCCCAACCACCACCACTTCCACCTGCCAAACCCCAGCAACACAACCTCCGTACTACCATTTGACTTTGGGTTCGAGAATTTGAGTGAGATTTCCGTGTCCTTTTGTGTTTCGGCTATTTAGGCGCGGTGCGACATCAACAACTACCGCTCATTTTCGTCGACTACTCATCTTCGCTACGGACGGTAACTTCGACGACATCTTTGTCATACCTGCTATTGCATTGATAACCATCATATACCATCGTTTGCGTTGCTTACCCATCGAGACTAGCCATTGAGTATTGCCGGCAACGTGACTTGTGCACATTAGTAAGCATACCCCATATAATACATATAATCGTGGTGCATATCTCGGAATCAACTTGTGTGTCACAAAGTTGTCATCGCATACACAATTGCTATCTTGGTTCGTGAAGTTTGCATAAGAAAAGAGCTCAAAAGAGAAAGAGCCACTCAAGCTTTTAAGCAAAGAGGAAAGGTAAGCAAAGAGCTTATGAACAAGAAGCATAGCATCATACAACATTAAGATTGTCATATAAGATCATCTTGGATCATTGCACCGAAATACCATACATATAGCATACTTGGGATAGAGATCGTTGCATTTTTGCCTAGTAGGTTGTGCACAAGCTCCGCATCCGCCTATTGCGCAATCGTGCTAGCGTCTCTCTAGTATTGTGCAACACGAGCATTTTCTTGGATTCCACATTTTGGCTCACTTTTGGTTTGCACAATCCCATTTATCTATTTGCGTGTGTGTTTCCGTGTACCACTACTTGCTTGGTCTACTTGTTACATTTGCGAATTTGCGAATCCTTTTCGACATTTTTGAGTCAAGCTAACAATTGCAATCAATTTTGTGCCACCATCCTAACCAAGCTCCAACAAAAGCTTTTACTTGTGTAGGTGTGAGAATCGACAAGGATTGGTACCAATAGTGCTATTTCATTGTCCACATTTGAGTGAACTTGATTCATCTTCAACATAGGTCAAAGGTACATTGGTATTAGTTCTTCTCCTTCTACCACTCACAATTTTACTTGGTATGATGGATAGGCCAAGTTCTTCTACAAATCCACCTCTCATC
>NW_025227576.1:0-10238 GCF_018294505.1 Triticum aestivum | reverse complement strand
CATTCTGGTGCCGACTCCATCAAGCCCCTGGGACCGCCCTCAAATACAACACAACCTTTCACCCGCAGACCGACTGTCAGACCGAGCGAATAAATCAAATCCTTGAAGACATGCTTTGAGCATGTGCTTTAACCCACGGACCCAAGTGGGAATATTTTCTGCCATTGGCGGAGTTCTCATACAACAACAGTTTCCAGACCAGTCTGAAGATGTCACGAAATGAAGCTTTGAATGGCCATAAGTGCCGCATTCCATTAAGCTGGTCCCAAACTAGAGACAGCCGCATTTTCGGAACTAATTTAATATTGGAGGATGAAAAACAAGTCAAGGAGATCCGGGATAGACTGCAGTTGGCTAAGTCACGACAGAAGAGTTATTATGATGCCAAACACCGGCAAGTTAGTTTTGAGCCCGGAGAACATGTGTATCTCCGAGTTACACCCATGAACGGAATCAAGAGATTTCGGACTCGAGGAAAAATGGCACCAAGATATATTGGTCCATTCCCAGTCATGACCAGAGTTGGCACAATTGCTTATTAGTTGGAATTGCCACCAGAACTGTCAGAAGTACACAATGTGTTCCATGTCTCACAGCTGAGAAGGTGTATTTCACCAACCTAGAAAAGGACTCATATGTCAGAAATTGAGCTTGCCAAGGATTTAACCTATGAGGAGAGACCGTTCAAGATATTGGATGAGACAGAAAGAGTCACTCGCAGTAAAGTGATCAAGTTTTATAAGGTTCAGTGCGAGCATCACACCGAGGAAGAAGCAACCTGGGAAAGAGAGTAATTTTTAAGCATAGCATATCCAGAATTGTTTTCACAAGCAACCGAATCTCGAGGACGAGATTCATCCTAAGTGGGGTAGGTTTGTGACAGCCTCGTTTTGCCTTCTCTCTTTTTCCGGACTTCTTTTGCCTCTGCTATGGGTTTGGAGTTTTGAATCAATTCAAATGGACTTGAGCACTTGGGAATGTCCTTGATTTTCACCCAAGTGGTCCATCCATCCCTAACTCATCTTTCTTTCTCTGCAAAATCCCAAAAATGACCCAAGGAATATTTTTCATAAAGGAAAACTATTCATTTTCTTCTCTGAAATTCACTTCAGAGACATATGCTCCAAAGCAACCCTCATTTTTATTGCTCCAAACATCCTGAGAAAATTCCCAAATATTCTTTGAACCCTAGGGCACCTCTCTGAGCAAAAATATTGCATAACTTTTTGGTATATTTTTGCTACAGAAAATCATTTTCGTTCTAACAGAATAGGCACTTTACACAGCAAGTATGTTTTTCCTTGATCCAATGAGGCTGATCTTTCTTGAGCATCATTACCTTCCTAAGAGATGGCTAAACCCCAAAGTCCAGCCCTGAACTCTTAATGGATCACTCATAGTTAACCTCACAAGTTACTGTCCAAAAATTTACCATGGAGTAAACCACACACACATACAGCTCCTGGGTTCAACTCAAAGTGTTGGAACCACTCAAACCACCAAGGACTACATGCCAGGCATGAAGTTTAATCTTAGCACCGCCTGATGTCATAGTTCACGTGGTGACCGCATTCGTCCAGGCATGCTGGCATGCTGCCGACGCTCTCTACAACGCGCCCGAGCTACTGTTGCGCTCGTGCTTGCTTTCCCGACCGCTGCACCTTGCCAAACTTCACCACGATCATCATCCCGACTCCCTTAACTCCTCCCTGGCGCTCCCCGACGTTGGAGCTCGCCGCAGCGAGCACGGGCACGGTGCAGCCAAGCAAACAGTGTGCCCGTGCCACTGTGCTCGTCGCCATCCTCGCTCCTCTGCTTGTCTCCGCCCTACCGCAGTGCCCGCGTGAGCTGTGTTGCCTTCTCCCCCTCTCGCTGACGCCGTTCTTCACTGGGCGCTGTGTCCAGAAGCTTTCAAGTGGAGCCCAATCACCTCCTCTCGCTCGCCTATAAATACAGCCCCTCCCGACTCCTCTAGCATCACCACTCACTCACTCGACCTCCACAAGCACATAGTTAAGCCATAGCACGCACGGGCAGGCCTCTTGCCGCTGCCCCAACTCAAGCTCGTCGGTGATTCCCCGTAGCCCATCCACCTCACTCCAGTGCCTCCCGAGCTTGACTCACTCCTCAAGTGGCTTTCTGGTGGTTCACTAGTGTCGTCCGACCCCATTGGAGCCCCTGGTGCAGCTCCACGTCACTGTCGTCTCCAACTCCGGTGACCTCTGCTTCTGGCCACTGCCGGAGAGGCCCGTTCCGGCCCCGTCCGACCACCCCTAGCCAAACTACGGGTACGGGAAGGTGCACCTCGATCCCCTCTCTTTCTATCCCTCTAGTTCTAGCCGCCGGGCACTCCTCACCAGAGAACGCGCCGCCCGCCTCTGTTTGTCTCTCTCTCTCTCTCTCTCTTCCCCCGACCTGGCCAGTGTGGCCCGTTGTTAGCCTCTCAGTCCGCGCCCAAAGTGGTATGAGTGGTCGCGCATTCTTGGAAGTGCGCCATCGACGTCACCCCCAGGTTTTCTTTTTATTCAAATTCAAATCAATTTGACCAAAAACATTGACCTGCTATAATTTTTAAACCACAAATTCAAATGTGTTGATTCTTATTGCATTGTTTCTTACTGAAAAGATCTAGCAGCACACCAAAAATGAGAATTTTCTCTACTGTCTAGATTTTCTGGTAATTTTCAGAAGTTTTCTTGATGTTTTCTTTTTGCCATTTTAATTTTTTCAGAAGGAGAAGCTTGTCTTGAAGAGATCCAAGAGGAGTGTGAAGTTCCTCTGAACTAAGGCAAGCCACACCAACATTTTCATGGTGTCTTTGCAATATCCATGATTTTCCAACTTGAAAATAAGTTATTTCTTGCATATAATTATTTAGTGAATAATGCTTGTGTTAGTTATTTTGTCATGAGTAAAATGCTTAGTTTACAGAAGTGAGTACTTAGACTAGTGTGATCTAGCATGAGTTGTTTGACTATGTGATTTTGCTATGGGTATGGTATGACTAGCATCGATATTATTTTCGTATGTGAATGATGGATTTCATATGGTATATGATAAACTAAAAATGATGAGTGCTAATAACCAGTGAGAAAGAATCAGTAAACTTTAGTGATGATTTGTGCAAGAAGAACTTTTGATGAGGTTGATCTGTTTATTCTAAGTGATATGTGATGCATGTCGTATGGTTGCATGATCATGTCATATGGTGACTCGAGCGTTTTTATTTCAAGTTAAACCTGATGTTAATTCAACTTGAACTTAAGTTGATCGGGTCATGGTGCCACTGAATCGAGTTTTTCCCAGTGCAGCCACATTTGCCTTTATGGGAAGGCCTTTAGTCTGTCCGTTGTCATGCCTCTGGTCGGTGCCTCCAACAAGGGAAGGTTATGGGCGTGGGGTACCCTGGCCCGATAAGCAGACATAACCTTGTGTGCCCGTTGTTGTTGTTGTTGTTGTTGTTGTTGTTGTTGTTGTTGTTGTTGTTGTTGTTGTTGTTGTTGTTGTTGTTGTTGTTATTGTTGTTGTTGTTGTTGTTGTTGTTGTTGTTGTTGTTGTTGAGATGGTACCTTGTCCCCATTTGGGTCCGTTTGGGTTTTGCCACGACGGTGGCCTTTGATGCCTTTGGTAGGCATGGGGCCACCCATGACTTAGCCCAGTGGGGAGTTAGTCGGAGTGGCTGAGAGAGTGCCATGTCAATGGGGGAGTTCTATTAGAATGTCGTTCGTCCACCTGAATGGGAGTGAGGCCATGGGTTTCGTGGTGTGGGTATAGTGCGCTACCTCTGTAGCGTGTATTTAATCTATCGATAGCCGCGTCCTCGGTTGTGGACACAACTCGTAAGTAGGTCACACCATGGATCAACTTGTATAAAGTAATCTTGCACACCAAGTTATTTGCATGGCACTGGTTGAGTGTTGATGATGTTAGTGAGACTGACCGTTGTGGGAACCAAGTGTGGTTTCGTTTGTGATCCATGAATGATCACCGTTTGATTATGAGGTAACCCGTTGGCCCAAGTTTGGGTTTGTTTGTGATCCGTGAATGATCACCGTTTGGTTACGAGGTAACCCATTGGTAAGAGAGTCTGAGGGACTCAGTGCATAAGTTTGGTTGCATGGCATGAGTAGCATGTTGTTATTTGCATTCAACTTGATTAAATGTCATGATATTCTTGGTCATTATGTTTATGCTTGTTGTGAGCTTGCAAGTACATTCAATGTACTGACCTGGCGTGTTATGCCAGATTTCAGGAAAGTCTAACCGGATCGGAGTGCTGCCATGTCTAGATCGTGTCCACATCGGTGTCCCTGTGCTACGGAGTCCCGCTTCGTCGTTGTTCCGCTATCACGTAGTTCTAGTGATCGAGGCCCCTTTATCTTTAATAAATAATGTACATATTGTTCAGCCGCACCGTGTGTGCCGCTTGGCCTCGCTTCTTGATGTAATATCGCACTATGTTTCCGCTAGCATCAATAAAGCGATTGTTTTCTGTACCAAGATGTTGTGTGTTGCCAGAAGACTTGATCTCTGGGTTGGCAATGCAAGGAACCGGTTGCTCTGAGCAGGGGGTGCCACATACCATTCTAGGGTTTACACAAGGTTTCGACATCGCCGTCTCTCTACTATGGGTAAGTCACTCTAGAGTTACCATTCCGAATAGCAAGAGAAAATGATATGAGTAAGTCGGCACGGTGATTAATCCATTCCACACCCATATCATTACCATGTACAAGGTTTAGAGAATCTCACAATTCCGACACTCAGGCATTCACACAAACATTATAGAATTTCGCTTGTCCTTGAACTATTTCGGGTAAATCAATTGGTTCTGCAAGCCAAAGATAACATCTATCATTTCCTCACAACTATCGGGTTTTTGCGTGAACTCCTATGATACATCTGCTGATAAAATCACAACTTCTTCCAAGTTTCTTCCTTCAACAAGTTTATGGCTGCTCTTAACAAATCATGGGCTTGTGGATTGTGGACCCACTTCCACTCTTGTATAGCTTTAACTCATTCTTGGAGTTATGATTGTTCCAAATTCAAACATTTTATCTCCTTAAATCCAATCTTACTTCATTCTTTCGTACTCTCGGGGTGACCATCATGTCGAAACAAACTCTAGATCTTTTGGTCCAAACACTCTATGGAATAAATTTTCTTTTTCATTGATACTGTGGTTCTACAGAGTACTACAACACTTGAAATGTAATACACAATTTCATCCGTAGACCATATTTCTCATACCGTCAAAAATGATCACAATCTGGTTTATAGAGAAACAACTCATAACATTTCAAAGTATGAGATTCCAGACACATCAACTTTATTTATTCATGAATCATTACAATCTCAGAGAGTTCCATTACATAATTCGACTCCACATTCTTATGAAAATAAAAGTCTTTCCTACTACATTTAATACTGATTATAAAAAAACTCTGTTACCGAGCTCCAGTTTTCATCTTGTTGGGATATTTAGTAGCATAATGTCCTACTTCCTTGCAATGAAAACATATGACTTTCGACAAGTCTCTAGGCTTCTTGTGTATGGTTTCTGCTCTTTGGGTTCTTGGTTTCTTCTCCGGACAGATACTAGCATAGTGACCTAAGGTCTTGCACTTGAAACATGTAATATACTCAGGTCCTTCTCTCCAGAAATTGGGTTGTTCTGTGGATTCGTCTTCTTAGACTTCTTTGTTCTGATCAAATCTTCTGTTTCCTGTGGGTCATATTTCACTTCTTTTGTCAGGAAGTCTCCCAGATACATTTGGCTTTCCTTCGTGCAATACTGCGAAAAATGTCCTTCTCCACATGAATAACATGCATGTGAGAAAATTTTGGTTAGGCCTTCTCCATCAGGGTCTTCAACTACTATCTTCATCATAGATTCTTTTAAACCTTCCATGAGGGCTTCCTTCATTGCTTCCTTGTGTTTTTTGGAAATTGCTTGCACTTTGGGGTATATGTGGCATTGAGCAGAGTAATGAGTAGTTCCTTCACAAACGAAACATGTGGCCTGCCCAGTTGGGTATTCATCAGCTGGGTGATTTCCTTCGCAATGAGGGCATCCATCCTTCTGTTCTTCCTGGGTGTGTCCTATTTCTCTGCATATCTTGCAGGCACAAGTTTTCTTCATTGTGTTGTCACCATTCTTCCAGATAAGACATGATCTTAACAAAGTCTTCTTGAATTCCTCCCAACTTTTTGCTCCATTGCATCCTTGTATGGCTTGATTATTTTCCACTAGGTTGCAACACTTCCGGTAAAGTACCAAAGAGAATATTGAAGCTCATACTTCCTTGCGACCAAATTGCACTCGAAGTGATTCTCAATGTTTTGAATCCATAGCTCTGCCTCCAACTGAGTCATCTATCAGAGAATACTTGTCCATCTTCACTCATCATCTATTGGGTCGAAGGGTTTTGGGATGAGTTAAGAGAGGTAGAGAGGGATACAAAAAATACAAACAATATACATTTGAATATAGGTTTTATTTGTGGTTGTCGGAGAAAACACACAAACAATGACAACTCACAAATCATCGAATCTATCGTAAGTATATTATTGGGGCTTGCTCTTCTAAAGGTCAAATAAATCTTCAGAGTCTTCAAATTATTCAAGTCCTCGGAGTCTTTAACCGTTGAAGGTTCAGTTCTTCTAATGCATGGTGAACCATCTTTTACTCTGGAGTGGCTATCAGTTGTCCGATATCTTTTCCTTCTTGGAGTGGCTTCAGTTGATCCCTCAGTGTGATCAAAAGGGAAAGGGTATATTCTAACTATTTGAGGTACGAGGGACTATTTGATAGAATCACAGAAAAGCCAAGAAGTAAAGGATCTTTTTGAAAATGAAGTTTAAGAGATATCTTGTCCTAGGGCTTTCTAGTTTCTAGGGTCACGTCCTAAAATCAACATGTGCTCTGATACAATCTCTGTAGTGACACAACCCAATACGGTCAAGTCTCTGTGCTTTTTGTGCCATCCCTGGATCAGTATGCTGGCACACATAGTACTTTGATGAAATACCATAACATCACATGTAAAATAAATACAGTAGATCCAGAGTATACCTTATTTATAGCGGAAGTAAAGCAATAAGGGTGTGGAGTCCCATCAACCCCAACTACAAGTTGAGTGTAGACTGTAATCCTATATCATACTCTTACTCATCGTACAATCCTGCAAAATGATATGTTGCATCCGTTTAGGTCAGTACATTGAATGTACCAGCAAGATCACAATAAAAAAAACCATATGATAATGCAATACAGTTTGTAATTTTGTGTCTGAGTTTTTGTGTAAAAGCTGGTTTTATTTTCCCTACAATAAAGGAATATCAGGAGTCTTCACTACAAAGTATTCTACTATGACATGGTTCCGCCAACCGATGCCTCATAGCCCAAAATCATCATAAGTGGCCCACAATTAATTATCAATCTAGTGTTGAGAGTTCCGAGATAGGTCCAAGTCAAGAGGCTCAAATTGTCCGTAACTGGGGACACGGCTAATCGATTAGGTTTTAACTCTGCAGAGTGTTGTGCACTTTACCCACAAGATTCCGTCCCTCCTTTATGTTGTTGTACTGCCTGATGTTTGAGGATGGGACAAATGAAACATGGTCATTCGAAGAGTTCCTCTAACCACCGCCCAATACCCATCAAATCCTACCGTAGTTCTACATCTGCTGGTACTGGTCCAGCCAGAGCCCATATTGACTTGTGGCTGCATAGGTAAACTTCCGGGCATGAAGTATTCATCCGTCTCTTTGAGTCTGGGTGAAGCCTTCCGCAAGATGTCATGGCGTTTCTCCATGCATCCCGACCATCCACTGGTTGCTCGAGGGTGCCCATCTAAACCACCCTTCATCCAGTAGTGTGTACTGAAATCTTGTCTCGTGTCTTGAAGTCTTGAGGTCTGAAGATGCCCTCATGAAGTTGTCGGCATTGATGTAGAGTCCTCCTTCTCATACAACTCCCGTGCACTCATACCAATTCCTGTCTATGATAGTCTAGCATAAAAGTAACTAACATTCCTGTGGCTTGATAACAGGGAGATGGGTTCCTACCTCATGCATTCTACTAACTACAAGAATTCAATACCACTACTAGATGGAGTGTTGAATGGTGACACTAAATGCAGTAAAAACATTGGTATGAAAAGCATGGTGAAAGTGAACTTGCCTGGTATTACTTCTTGAAGATTATAACGCTCTCAGAAAACTTGCTAGAACTATTCCTCACTTTCCTGTAAAAAATCGATGTTAAACAGACATATCATTCACATAAGCAAACATTTTAGCACTCAAAATAACAATCAAATTAAAAGCAACAATGAAGTCAATCAGAAAAACCAAATAAAATTCCAAAGAAAACTATTAAAGAAAACTCTATGACACAACACAAAATAGTTTTTTGTCCTAAATAAAAACCTAATAGAATATAAAACCCTAAACTAATAAATTAACAGAAAATAAAAATAAAGTTTTCATTAAGATAACAGAAACATTTTTTACCTAAAGTTTTCTATGAAAAAAAGAATCAACCTAAAAGCTATTACAAAACTCTATT
The DNA here is from genome assembly GCF_018294505.1 of Triticum aestivum. NCBI lineage: Eukaryota > Viridiplantae > Streptophyta > Magnoliopsida > Poales > Poaceae > Triticum > Triticum aestivum. The sequence goes on along the minus strand of NW_025227576.1, from coordinate 1,663 downwards.
TATGATCAAAACAAGTTTTCATACAAAACATAAGAAACAAAAATAATAAAAATTATTTTAACGACAAATAAAAGTGACTATTGTTCCTAACAGAAACAAAGTAAAACTTGTCAAAAGTTGCAAAAGAAAAATGAAAAACAATTTAAAACAAAGGAATTAAGGATAAAACAGAACTATAAGTAAAATAGTGTTGTTTTGATTAAAAAACCTAATTTAAAATTATCTAAAAAGAAATCACTAGATGCTAATACATAAACAATTCTACTAGTGACTAGGAGCAAAAAGAATCAAACTAAAAACTATTTTAAGCTCAAGTTATTGCAAATTTAGTGTTTGAAGCAAATTTGAGCAAATTCAAATTTAAAACTTCAAATTTGAAAACTATTGGCACAAACAGAAGCGAGAACAAATTATAAACTAATACAAAAAGAATCACTCTGTTTGGATTAAGAACCTAAAAGATATATCAATTCTAAATCGGAACTATTTCTGGAAAAGAAATAAAAACAGAAAAGAAAAACTAACCAAGCTTCAGTGACCAAACATGTCGCGTGATCCTACTGGCTACTGGTACGGGAGATGTGTGCTAGCGGGTGGTCTCCTGAGACCAAACAAAAAATCCTTCGCGCCAAAAAAACAAGAATTTTAACTAGATCTTTTGGATCCAGATCAGGCGGTTGAGGCCTCATCACAGCAGTGATCGCACCAGTGTTCGGCGGCTACGGTGCTCCGGTCGTTGATGGCATCGGTGAGTCGCACGGGAGGATGCAGCAGTGTGTGGCAATCTCAACTTTGGTTGGCGGTATGCTTGGGAATGACGGAGATGGTCGATGGAGAGCTCGGGGCGGAGGTGGCGTCGGGTGGTCGGCGGTGGAAGCGCTCCGGTCGCGTGGGAGCTCCAGTGAGGGGATGGCTGGGTGTAGTGGAGCGAGGCGAGGTGAATGGTGATGGTGGCGTGGGAAGGGGGTGGCACTGCTACAAGATGCTGCTAACGCGACACTACAATCAGAGGCCCTTCGACGAAACTGTGTGTGATGCATTAATCTCAAATGGTGATGTAATAAAACTGTCAAAAATGGTACGAAACGTTTGCGATGGTGGGGACATCAAACATGACCCATATGATAGTTGCGTGCGCGATGCGTGGCATCTGGTTGATCAGTACGAACTGTTTGCAATGATCAAGAACAACAAAAAGGTGTAGCTAGATCAAGGTGTTTGCGATATACGGCATACAAATCGCTTCGTTGAACCATTTGCGATGATCGAGTTGAACAAAAATGATTCAGCTTAACAACATGTGTGCGATACCCGTCAAATAGGTTGGTGATCAGAATTGTGTGCGATCATTATAGACAACACATATGATTTTTTTGTGAATTGTGTGCTCGACAGGGCACCCAATTCAAGAAACCAACATGTGGGCGATAATGTAAAAGATCTCTGTTGAATACGTATTGCTAACCGTCTACGATGAGATTGATAGGGGAAACAAAGATAACAAATTAATATGAGCGAACGGAAACAGAGATATATAGAGTCTACTTAATTAGGCCTTCTTCTTGTTATTGTTGTTGGATGGCCCCGCGACATCATCTTGGCGAGGACGCTTCTTGTTGCTGACCATTGGCTTTTCATCACCGTCCTCATCGTCGTTGTTGTC
>NW_025227575.1:0-1165 GCF_018294505.1 Triticum aestivum | reverse complement strand
TCGGTAGAGCCCTAGAGCATCTGAGTATCTGCAGCGGTCATGTGATGTACGGATGTAGTTGTATGAGCCATGATGTATCATTTCATGTATGCGAGTAGTCACACCCGTCATGATGACTACCTTTCATGTATGAGTCTATGTATAATTATGCTGGACTTTTTATTATTCATTGTGTTTCTCGATATATTTTTTTGCTTCTTTCGGGTTTGTCACTGGCTTTTCTTCCCATTTTTGGATGTTGCTCATCGCGGTTGCTTTTATTGGGAAAAACAAATAGTAGGATGATGCAAGGATGCAACAGCACACAGGCTTGTGAGGATGTGCCTGTTCATCACTCGACAAAACAGGCAGGACATTCCCTCGAGCCGTATCCGCAACCACCGCCTCCACCGCCACATCTGCCCTCCACTGTACAAATTATGCGCATGTTTTAGGAAAGAAGGAACAATGATCTGTCAGGACCCCGACTCAATGGCACACCGATCTAGCATGTAACACCTCATATCACTTTGCGGCCTCACGCACGGTATTCCCACGGGTATCGCCTTACCAGGCCCGGGACCATTCGCGCCTTTTGGCTCACGTATATGATAGTGTCGCTAGCATCAATATGACAAGGAGCCCGGGCTGACATGGCTAGACGTGAACCCAAAGTGGCACTAACTTACACGGACAGACATACATGACCCAGCAACGAACGTGTCGGTCATCAGCGAGTGAATCCGGGCTGTAGCAACTGGGCTAGCAGGACTCCAGTAAACCGGGCTGTAGCAGGCTAACAGGACACCGGTAGACACCGCGTGACATTTCCCCGAAGGGACAAACACAGGAACGAAGAAGGACACATGCCGGCTAGCCTAAGTGTTCCAGAGCAGTAGCAAGCTACCAAGGCTCGGTGGAAGCACTAGGAGACATTTCCCGTTAAAGAGGCTACCAAGGATAAACAACTAGATAGTTAGATCCCACACATACCAAGCATTTCAATAACACACACACAATATGCTCGATATGTGCAAATACAACATGGCATCACAACATGACTCTACAACTCAAGTATTTTATTCAATAGGCTCCGAGGAGCGAGATATTACAAACCTGGGTCTCATGACCCAACATTCAGAGCACACAATCAAAGCACAAGCGGAAGATTAACATGTATGAGTAC
>NW_025227574.1:0-1232 GCF_018294505.1 Triticum aestivum | reverse complement strand
ACAGGTAGTAAAGGTAAATTCTCTCTATAGATATGATAAAGTTCAAATCCCGTCTACTAAGTTTGCTAGCCAATGCTTGGATGAATTTGATGACTTTATGGCTAAACAAGAAAACTTCAATGCTTATGTTGGTAGATAATTTAAATGTAATACTTATATGATTGGACACTTGAGTGATTATATGTCTAGAGTTAAGGATGAACTTAAACTCACTAGTAAACATGCTTCCATGGTTACCACCCATGTAGAACAAGTGCTTAAGGCTCAAAATGATTTGCTCAATGATTTGAATAATAATAAACATGACTTTGCTGTCAGAGTAGCAACTAGAATGGGTAAAATGACTCAGGAACCTTTGTATCCTGAGGGCCACCCTAAGAGAATTGAGCAAGATTCTCAGAGAAATAATGTAGATGCACCTAGTCCTCCTAAAAAAGAAGAAAAAGAAAAATGATAGGACTTTGCATGCTTCTAATGAATCTGTTGTTGACAACCTTGAGAATCCCAATGATATTTCTATTTCTGATGCGGAAACACAATCTGGTGATGAACATGAACCTAGTGATTATGTTAATGATAATGTTCATGTTGATGCTCAACCTAGCAATAACAATGATGTAGAGGTTGAACCGACTATTGATCTTGATAACCCACAATCAAAGAATCAACGTTATGATAAGAGAGACTTTGTTGCTAGGAAGCACGATAAAGTAAGAGAACCATGGGTTTAGAAACCCATGCCTTTCCCTCCAAAACCATCCAAGAAAAAGGATGATGAGGATTTTGAGCGCTTTGGTGAAATGATTAGACCTATCTTTTTGCGTATGCGTTTGACTGATATGCTTAAAGTGAGTCCTTATGCTAAGTACATGAAAGATATTATTACAAATAAAAGAAAGATACCGGAAGCTGAAATTTCCACCATGCTTGCTAATTATACTTTTAAAGGTGGAATACCTAAGAAATGTGGAGATCCAGGAGTACCAACTATACCATGCTCCATTAAAAGAAACTATGTTAAAACTGTTTTATGTGATCTTGGAGCCGATGTTAGTGTTATGCCTCTCTCTCTCTTTATATCTTAGACTTGAATTGAATAAGTTAACACCTACTAAAATATATTTGCAAATGGCTGATAAATCAACCGCTATACCTGTCAGTATTTGTGAGGATGTGCCTGTTGTGGTTGCAAACGTTACTATCTTAATGGACATTGTTATTCTTGATATTCC
>NW_025227573.1:0-1423 GCF_018294505.1 Triticum aestivum | reverse complement strand
CTTCACGGAGCCATTGTACTTGGGCGTATCTCGTGGGAGCGAGAACCCTTTGGGGAAGGGCTCGTCGCGAATGCAAGGGCCAAAACAAGGCGGGCCTACTGCATCTTCTTCTTCTATCGCCAGGGATCGAGCAAGTCGGTCGTAGGGATGAAAATGGAGTGGAAACTTTTTGTTTTTCCGGAGGAAAAATGAAAACGGAGAGGAAATATGAAACTGGAAATGGAAATTTGCAAAACAAAAGTGAAAGTGGACTTTTTTTATGCGGAAATGAAAACGAAAACGGAACGGTGTTTTCCGGTGAAATAGGCATGGAAACAGAACTTTCCATTTCCGTGAATATGGAATTTCCGTTTTTTACTATAGACCTATGGCTGCTTTGTAGTCCAACCACCAACAACACACAATTATACAATGATTAGAATGGATCCTTTGAGCCCATCTTCTACAACTACACATGTACTCAGCTTGACCATATACACAATTGTTCAATATTATTACAATACTACACCAAGTTGCTAACATAACAATGTTACTTTGTAGCCATGTCAAAAACTCATTAAATTTGGTTGTGTATTGTGTGTATTTCTCTATGATTCAAGGGTTCTTTAAGTTCCGTTCAACACCCGCTTCTGTTTCTGTATTTGCGCCATGTCCGTTTTCGATAGTATCTATTTTTGTATTCATTTCTGGGGTTTCTGTATTCGTTTCTGTTTTTGCAAAAATATATGAAAACAAATATGGTAGCAACTAGTTCCGTTCGTTTCCTCTCCGTTTTCATCCGTAGTCGGTCGATCCGGTGGTGGGCATCATTCTCTCCGATTCCCTTGCGGTGACCTATCTGGTCTACAAGAGTCGGGTGCCCAACAGGCGGCGGGGAAGCGCGCCTCTCCCTGTGCGGGGGAGGCGGGCAGTCATTGCGCCGTTCCACTTCTCTTGGGCGGCCCTCGGGGTTATGCTCGATCAAGATGTGTGTGCGCCGACTGCGGCTCGCAGCCAGCTCCGAGTCGCCTCGGCCGCCTGTCGGGGACCGAGAGGTCGCGCCGTGCTCTCGTTGATGGAGGCGGGTCTCATCTGGCACGCCAGGTTCTGCCGTGCGGCGGGCGGTTTCCTGCTGGATGGCGGCCACGTCAAGGAGCCGCTGAAGGCACTCCTTCATGTGGCGCCTCTCGTCGCCCTCTAGGTTGTCCAATTCTTCCGTTGCCGCCTGGGCGGTGCATAGGTTCTCGACGGGTGTGGCGTAGACAGGGCGGTCGGCCCCGAAGATGCTGGCGACGGTGACGCTGCGTTGTCGGACTGCACCTAGCCGGCAAGGCTCTCCAGCATCCGGAGTGCCGCCTATGGCACGGTCGACCTCACACTAGTAGGCGTCAGCGAAGCGCTTCGCTGCGGCTAGCTGCTTGGCGTTGTCGAGGAGAGAAAGGCG
>NW_025227572.1:0-1876 GCF_018294505.1 Triticum aestivum | reverse complement strand
CCCCCCTCCACCATAATCCACCTCGGTCAATCGTAGCGGTGCTTAGGTGAAGCCCTGCGTCGGTAGCTTCATCAACACCGTCATCACGATGTCGTGCTGACGGAACTCTCCCTTGAAGCTCTACTGGATCGTGAGTTAGCAGGACGTCACCAAGCTGAACGTATGCAGATCGCAGAGGTGCCGTACGTTCGGTACTAGGATCGGTCGATCGTGAAGACGTACGACTACATCAACCGCGTTTTCATAATGCTTCCGCTTACGGTCTATGAGGGTACGTGGATGGCACTCTCCCCTCTTGTTGCTATGCATCACCATGATCTTGCGTGTGCGTAGGATTTTTTTTTTTTGAAATTACTACGTTCCCCAACTGTGGTATCAGAGTCAGGTTTATGCGTAGATGTCATATGCACGAGTAGAACACAAGTGAGTTGTGGGAGATACAAGTCATATTGCTTACCAGCATATCATTCTTTGATTCGGCGGTATTGTTGGACGAAGCGGCCCGGACCGACATTTCACGTACGCTTACGCGAGACGAGTTCTACCGACATGCTTTGCACATAGGTGGCTGGCGGGTGTCCGTTTCTCCAACTTTACTTGAATCGAGTGTGGTTACGCCCGGTCCTTGTTGAAGGTTAAAACAGCACTAACTTGTCGAAATATCATTGTGGTTTTGATGCGTAGGTAAGAACGGTTCTTGCTCAGCCCGTAGCAGCCACGTAAAAACTTGCAACAACAAAGTAGAGGACGTCTACCTTGTTTTTGCAGGGCATGTTGTGATGTGATATGGTCAAGACTTGATGCTAAATTTTATTGTATGAGATGATCATGTTTTTTAACAGAGTTATCGGCAACTGGCAGGAGCCATATGGTTGTCGCTTTATTGTATGCAATGCAATCGCCCTGTAATTGCTTTACATTATCACTAAGCGGTAGCGATAGTCGTAGTAGCAATAGTTGGCAAGATGACAACGATGCTTCGATGGAGATCAAGGTGTCAAGCCTGTGACGATGGTGATTATGACGTTGCTTTGGAGATGGAGATCAAAGGCACAAGATGATGATGGCCATATCATATCACTTATATTGATTGCATGTGATGTTTATCCTTTATGCATCTTATTCTGCTTTGATTGACGGTAGCATTATAAGATGATCTCTCACTAAATTTCAAGGTACAAGTGTTCTCCCTGAGTAGGCACCGTTGCCAAAGTTCGGCGTGTCGAGACACCACGTGATGATCGGGTGTGATAAGTGAGGGAGTCCTGGATTAAGGGGTCCTCGGATAGCCCGGTGATATACTTTGGCCGGACTGTTGGACTATGAAGATACAAGATTGAAGACTTCGTCATGTGTCTGGATGGGACTCTCCTTCGCGTGGAAGGCAAGCTTGGCAATTCAGATATGTAGATCTCCTTCTCTATAACCGACTCTTTGTAACCCTAACTCCCTCCGGTGTCTATATAAACCAGAGGGTTTAGTCCATAGGACAACAACAATCAGAATCATAGGCTAGCTTCTAGGGTTTAGCCTCTATGATCTCGTGGTAGATCAACTCTTGTAATACTCATATCATCAAGATCAATCAAGCAGGAAGTAGGGTATTACCTCCATCGAGAGGGCCCGAACCTGGATAAACATCGTGTCCCCTATCTCCTGTTACCATTAGCCTTAGACGCACAGTTCGGGACCCCCTACCCGAGATCCGCCGGTTTTGACACCGACATTGGTGCTTGCATTGAGAGTTCCACTGTGTCGTCACGGTAAGGCTTGATGGCTCCTTCAATCATCTTCAACAACACAGTCCAGGGGGAGGTTTTCCTTCCCGGACAGATCTTCGTATTCGGCGGCTTCGTACTGCAGGCCAACTCGCTTG
>NW_025227571.1:0-2176 GCF_018294505.1 Triticum aestivum | reverse complement strand
GTTGAGGAGTTTTCGCATCCGCTCGATGCGCTCCTTCAGCTCCTCACCCGCCAGCTAGTCCAGGCCGACTGCGGCTGCCTGGGCAGCGCGCATGTTCTTCGCTGGGGTCTCGTAGACGGTCAGGACAGTGCCGAGGGCCTGGCCGATCGCTCCTCCTCGGGCACGCACATTGGCGAGTCGGCTTGGCTTGGCCGCGGTGGGCGTGAATCCATAGGCGGCATCGCGCTCCAGCTGAGTGGCGTCCATGCGCCGCTGAGTGGCGACAAGTGTCTCGGTCAGGTCCAGCATCTACTGGCACCTTTCCTCGAGCTGGGTTCGGGCCTCAGCAACGTTGGTGGCGTCGACATTGGTGCCGGTGGGGATGCGGAGGCTTTGCACCGCGGCGCACAACGGATCGGACGGCTCGGTCCGTTCCGTTGCGGCCCTGGCTTCAGCGACCTTCCTTGTCTTGCTCGACGAGGAGGAGGCGCCATCGCCGGTGACGAAAACCTCCACATGGACGTCCATTGCCCCAGCGAAAATGCCGCCACCGAGGGAGAGGGGAGAGTCGGTGTAGCTGAGCACTTCGCTGGGGTACTCGTCCGCCGCGAACGCATCGGAGATGTGCAGTGCGGCGAAGGAGGTGGCGAGCTCGCCGATGACATCGTCCGCCAGCGCGACGGATTCATCGGTGTAGGAGAAGGGCCCCATCTGAAGCATGGTCCCGGCCAGCTCCTCGAGCAACTCCACGGTGGGTGCCAACTGCCGTGGTGGGTGCACGGCAGATGCCAAGGGATGGCTAAAGAGAGGAGGAGGCTCGAGGGCGCTGGTGGACTCCAGAGGCGAGGTTGGCATGAGCGGGCGCGGGACGCCGGACATACCCAGGTTCCGGGCTCTCCGGAGTGTAGTTGGATGGTCGATAGTACAATGTTTCTCCTGGAGCTGTATGGAGGAGGAAGGAAGCTGGCCAAGGCTTAGGCTGCTCCTTCTCTCCAGTGTTGGTTTGGTGGCTAGCTCTATCTTGCCTTTCTCTTGTTACTTCTCTATGTGTCTCTTGCTTTCTTCACGCCCGTATGATCGCGGGCTCCTGGGTGGTTTTATAGTCCAACCCCCGAGGGGTACAATGGTAATGTTACAAGTCGGTGGGTTCGTATTGTCGGTGTCCGGGAACCCGGGCTGGGTCCCGTTGAGGGCTTTTGGTTCGCTGGGTTCCCCTAGGTGCGTGCCCCGCGTGCCTAGATCGTCAGGGCGTGGCCGAGTCGAGTCGTGTATAGTGGCTCTCCGTCAGGTTGCCGCTTGCTGTCGTCAGCGGTGAGGGCGGGAGCACTGTAGCCACGCCGGCCCTGGTCAGCGGGTAGGTGAGGAGCACTATAGCCACGCTCCGGCTGATCAGAGGCATGGGCGGGGCACCATTACCATGGTCATCATTGATTGAAGACTCGTCCCATCGTACAGCCTGGATGGGATGGGAGCTGACCCGTGGCTGGATTGCGGGGCACGCCATGGGTGGTGCTGGCTTGTCGAGGAAGCTTTGGTTGTGCTGGGTTCGGCTGTCTTGCGCTAGTTGTTGAGGCCAAGTGGACGCATCTTGCTGGGTCGGAGAGTCTGGCTGGGTTGCGGGGCTTGGCCGGGTCAAGTGACCCGGCCAAGCGCATGCCGGTTTGAGGGTCGGTGCCAGCCCCGTTGTTTTTGAAGAGGATCCGGGTTCCGTTGCATGCCCGGGGTCCATTCCCCCGACAGAGCATCCCTCTCGTCTGAAGCGTGGGAGCCTCTTAACTATACTCGCCCGTGTCGCTGTAGCTCCCTCAGTTGTTTCCTTTGGGGCTTCCTTCTTATTCATCAGTTTTCTTACTTTTTCTCTTAGTTTTCACAAAAAAATCTTTTCTTCCTTTTTTCTTTGTTTTCCTTTGTTTTTTTGTTTCTTCATTGGTTTTTCTTTTCTTAGCTCTTAGATTTTCTTTTGTTTTTTCATTAGTTTTTCTGTGGTTTTATTGTTTTTCCTTTGCTTTTCCTTTTTTCGTTTTTGCTCTTTTTTCTTTTCTTTTCTGCAACAGTGATGCGGAGTATCCCTCGACTACTCGCACCGACACTCCATCACCACCGCAAGCACCAAGTGGACCAATGAAAAGAGCACGTGCACGCGCCATCGAGAACGAGGTTGACTCTCTCCTCTACGAGTTTTGTTCGGTTTCACATG
>NW_025227570.1:0-2660 GCF_018294505.1 Triticum aestivum | reverse complement strand
GTGGTAAATTTTTAACATCCTCGGCCTTAACACCTTTTTCCTTCATAGATTTCTTTGCCTCTTGCATATCTTCAGGACTGAGATATAATATACCTCTCTTCTTTAGAGTGGGTTTAGGCGGTGGTTCAGGAATAGTCCAATCATCATAATTTTTCAATATGTTATTCAATAATTCTTCAGCTTGTGCCATAGTTCGTTCCGTGAAAACACAACCAGCACAACTATCTAGGAATTCCCTAGAAGTATCAGTTAGTCCATTATAGAAAATATCAAGTATTTCATTTTTCTTAAGAGGATGATCAGGCAAAGCATTAAGTAATTGGCAAAACCTCCCCCAATCTTATGGGAGACTCTCTACTTTAGTTTGAACAAAGTTAAATATTTCCTGTAAGGCAGCTTGTTTCTTATGAGTAGGAACATATTTTTCAGAGAAGTTGTAGATCATATCCTGGGGACTATGCACACAACCATGAGTAAGAGTATTGTACCAAGCTTTAGCATCACCCTTTAATGAGAAAGGAAATAATTCGAGAATAAAGTACTATCGAGTTTTCTCATCATGAGTAAAAAGGGTGGCTATATCATTCAACTTAGTAAGATGTGCCATAACAGTTTCAGTTTCATAACCATGGAAAGGATCAGATTCAACCAAAGTGATTAACTCTGGGTCGACAGAGAATTCATAATCCTTATCAGCAATAGCAATAGGTGAAATAGAAAACTTAGGATCACATTTCATTCTAGCATCCAGAGATTTTTCTTTATACTTGTGTGATAATTTCTCTAGATCATCTCTATCCTTACAGGCAAGAATATCTCTAGTTGCCTCTTCACTCATAACATAGCCTTCCGGTACCTTAGGCAATTCAGATCTAGGAGGCTAGCTCTAGCAAGTGTTTCAGGAGTTTCAGTTTCAAGCTCATCATCAGATTCAACAACATCATGTTGTATTACTCTAGCAATTTGTTCATCCAGAAATTCATCAAGTGACACATCATCATTATTGAGCATGGTACTAGCATCATCATAAGCATCATTAATAGTAGAAGTAGCATCATAAATAACTTGCGACATATCAAAATTAATAACATGTGGTGGTGTTGCAAGTTACTCATAACAGAAGGTGAAGCTAAAGCCGAACTGGACGGCAGTTCCTTACCTCCCCTCGTCCTTGAGGGAAATATATTAGTCTTTGGATCCTTCAGATTCTTCATAGTGATAAATTGATAATAATCCCAAGTGACTCAACAAATATAAATATGCTCCCCGGCAATGGCGCTAGAAAAAGGTCTTGATAACCCACAAGTATAGGGGATCGCAACAGTTTTCGAGGTTAAGTATTTAACCCAAATTTATAGATTCGACACAAGGGGAGCCAAAGAATATTTGAAGGTATTAGCAGCTGAGTTGTCAATTCAACCACACCTGGAGATTAATTATATGCAGCAAAGTGATTAGTAGCCCAGTAGGATGATAGTTTTGATGACAGCAGCAGTAGTAACAGTAACAATAACAGTGGTAGCAGTGATATTGTAGCAGTAACTGTAGCCGTAGCAGTAGTAGTAACATAGCAAGAACAATATATGATAAATTCGTAGGCATTGGATCGGTGACTTGTTGGATGATATTCATCATGTGATAGTTCTAACCTAGGGCGATACGGCACAAGCTCCAGTTCATCGATATAATGTAGGCATGTATTCTGTAAATAGTCATACGTGCTTTATTAAAAGAACTTGCATGACATCTTTTGTCCTACCCTCCCATGGTAGCGGGGTCCATATTGGAAACTATGGGATATTAAGGCCTCCTTTTAATAGAGAAGTGGAACAAAGCATTAACACATAGTGAATACATGAACTCCTCAAACTACGGTCATCACCGAGAGTGGGTCCGGTTGTTGTCACTCCGGGGTTGTCGGATCATAACCATAGTAAGTGGCTATAAATTGCAAGATCGGATCTAAAACATGGATATAATGAAAATTCATAAACGGTTCAGATCTGAAATTGTAATAGCCCCAAAATTGGGTTTTCAATTTTTGTACTGTTATTTCTTCCTGGCACTCATTTTCAAATTTTTCTCCTAAGTTTTGCTGATGACTCTGAGACTTCTTGTCATTTCCAATCTTTCAAAACTTGCTCATGCCTTTTTCGGTGGGCAAGACCTCAGTTGCATCATCTTAAACCCTCTCAAACCCTAATTCCAAAATTTTGGAATTTGAATGTGGCCTTTGTGATTACAGAGGAGCCATCATTTTCCTTGATCTGTTGATCATCCCATCAGTTCCCAGAGTCCCTCCTATCCTTTTCAACCTTGGATATGCAAAGATATTGCAAAGTCCCATGCAATATTTTTGAATTATGATTTATTCCTTTTCTTGACTTTCCGAGGAATAAAATCCAAAGGCATATCTAGCCATCTCCTAAATTCATATGAATTGGTGGAGTTGATTTTTATGTCTAATCCAAGCTCTGGCAATTATATTGGCCATAATTAAATATGGAAATTTGCCTTTTCCTATTTAATGCTAGTATTGCATTTCTGCCATTTTCTAAAGGAACTATTATTTTTATAGCAGAGAAAATTCCCACATAAATTGTGGAGCTTGCCCTGGCTATATAATCATTAGTTTCATCTTTATCTCATGTTCCAGAGAT
>NW_025227569.1:0-3334 GCF_018294505.1 Triticum aestivum | reverse complement strand
CAGACCCTGAAACCGACGCTATAAAATCCTATTTTTCAAGAAAAAAATAAGGGAGAAAGAATTATCGCATTTCACGAGACGGAGCCGCCGCCATCTCCTGTTCTTCATCAGGAGGCCGGATCTGGAGTTCGTTTGGGGCTCCGAAGAGGTGGATCTTCGATCTTCGTCATCACCAACCCTTCTCTATCGCCAATTCCATGATGCTCCCCACCAGGAGTGAGTAATTCCTTAGTAGGCTCACTGGTCGGTGAGGAGTTGGATGTGATTCATCATGTAATCGAGTTAGTTTTGTTAGGCCTTGATCCCTAGTATCCATTATGTTCTGAGATTGATGTTGCTATGACTTTGCCATGCTTAATGCTTGTCACTTTGGGCATATCTGAACCGTGTATGTTATCACCATTATATCTATGTTCTAGATCCGATCTTGCAAGTTATAGTCACCTACTACGTGTTATGATCCGGCAACCCCGGAGTGACAATAGTCGGGAGCACTCCCGACGATGACCGTAGTTTGAGGAGTTCATGTATTCACTGTGTGTTAATGCTTTGTTCCGGTTCTCTATTAAAAGGGGGCCTTAATATCCCTTAGTTTCTAATAGGACCCCGCTGCCACGGGAGGGTAGGACAAAAGATGTCATGCAAGTTCTTTCCATAAGAATGTATGACTATTTACGGAATACATGCCTACATTATATTTATGAACTGGAGCTAGTGCCGTATCGCCCTAGGTTATGACTGTCTCATGATGAATATCATCCAACAAATCGCTGATCTACGATTTTCCTACATATTGTTTCTACTAAGTTACTACTGCTATTGTTACTATTGCACTTGCTACAAAACTACTACTATCATTGTTACTGTTATTATTGTTGTTGCTACTACTATCGAAACTATCATACAACTTTGCTACTGATCACTTTGCTGCATATAATTAATCTCCAGGTGTGGTTGAATTGAGAACCCAACTGCTAATACTTACAAATATTCTTTTGCTCCCCTTGTGTCGAATCTATAAATTTGGGTTGAATACTCTACCCTCAAAAACTGTTGCGACCCCCTATACTTGTGGGTTATCAAGACCTTTTTCTAGCACCGTTGCTAGGGAGCATAGCTATATTTGTTGAGTCACTTGGGATTATTATCAAATTATCACTATTAAGAATCTGAAGGATGCTAAGACTAAGATTTTCCCCTGTAAGACGAGGGGAGGTAAGGAACTGCCATCTAGCTCCGCACTTGATTCACCTTCTGTTATAAGTAAACTTGCAACACAGCCACATGCTATTAATTCTGATATGTCGCAAGTTAGTGATGATGCTACTTCTTCTATGAATGCTACTCATGATGATGCTAGTACCTTGGTTGATGATAATGTGACACTAGGTGAATTTCTTAATGAACAAATTGCTAGAGTAGGACGGCAGGATATTGTTGAAACTGATGATGAGCTTGAAACTAAAAATCTTGAAACACCTATTAGAACTAGCCCTCCTAGATATGAATTGCCAAAGGTACCACAAGGTTATGTTATGGGTGAGGAGACAACTAGAGATATTCTTTCTTGTAAGGATAGAGATGATATAGAAAAATTATTATGCAAGTATAAAGAAAGATCTTTGAATGCTAGAATGAAATGTGATCCTAAGTTTGCTACTTCACCTATCTTTATTGATGATAAGGATTATGAATTCTCTGTCGACCCAGAGTTAATTACTTTGGTTGAATCTAATACATTCCATGGTTATGAAACTAAAACTACATTCCATGGTTATGAAACTAAAACTATTGTGGCACATCTTACTAAATTGAATGACATAGCCACTCTTTTTGCTCATGATGAGAAGATTTGCTATTACTATATCCTCAAATTATTTACGTTCTTATTGAAGGGTGATGCTAAAGCTTGGTGCAATACCCTTGCTCCTGGTTGTGTGCGTAGTCCCTAGGATATGATTTATTACTTCTCTGAAAAATATTTCCCTACTCATAAGAAACAAGCTGCCTTGCAGGAAATATTTAACCTTGTGCAAATTGAAGAAGAGACTCTCCCACAAGCTTGGGGGAGGCTTCTCCAATTGCTTAATGCTTTGCCCAATCATCCTCTTAAGAAAAATGAAATACTTGATATCTTCTATAATGGACTAACCGATGCTTCTAGGGATTTCCTAGATAGTTGTGCTGGTTGTGTTTTCAGGGAACGAACTATTGAGCAAGCTGAAGAATTATTGAATAACATACTGAAAAATTATGATGATTGGACTCCTCCTGAAACACCGCCTAAACCCGCTCCAAGGAAGAGAGGTATCTTATATCTCAGTCCTGAAGATATGCAAAAGGCAAAGAAATCTATGAAGGAAAAAGGTATTAAAGCCGAGGATGTCAAAAAGTTACCTCCTATTGAAGAAATACATGGGCTTGATACACCACCATTCTTTAATGAAATTAAATGATAGTGATAATCCTCATAATAAACATCCTAGCCAATGCCTTTATGAGTTTGATAATTACATTAGAAAGCAAGATCACTTCAATGTAAATGTTATGAAACAATTAAAATACAACTCTGATATGATTGCTCGCTTGAATGACTTGTTATTTAGAATCTCAAATGATGTTAGAGGTGTAGGGAAGCATGCTTCTATGGTTCAAATTCAGTTAGAACAAGTTGCTAAATCTCAAAGAGAGTTGCTTGATGAAATGAACAATAATATCACTACTAGGGAAAACCTTATGCACAAAAACTTAGTAGTAGCACTGGTCAAAAAGGGGCGCTACTGCTAATTATCTGTAGCGCATGCAGATAACAGGCGCTACTGCTACTAGCTTAGTAGTAGTGTGTCTCGGTAGAACCACACTACTACTAAAATTGGCCGACCGTTCCCGCCACGCTAGGTTTAGCAGTAGCGCGCCCACGATAACCGCTCTACTGCTAACTAGATAGTAGTAGTGCACTTTTTCTGCATCTCGCTACTGCTAATTTTGAACCTAGCCACATGGCGGGCCCCGCTTAGTAGTAGTGCGTCTGCCTGGAGCGCGCTACTGCTATGGTGATAGCAGCAGCGCATTTTGCGACCAACGCTACTGCTAAACCGCAGCCATAACTGATGAGGACATCAATACAATTGTTACACCCACAGCCCCTGCTACTATACATACTGGACCAATTACTAGAGCTCGTGCACGCCAACTAAATTACCAGGTACTTTCGTTTCTTGGTAATGATTCTAATGTTCATGAGAATATGATGCTGCCTAAATTGGATACATTTGTTTTGCTTACAAATGAAGGGCCTAGCTTGGAGAAGGATGAACATTGGAGCAAGAACAAG
>NW_025227568.1:0-3462 GCF_018294505.1 Triticum aestivum | reverse complement strand
GCTCGTTGTGGGGGCATGGCCCTACCTGACGTAGGCATCGTCACGGGTCGCGTGGCTATAGTGTCGTGCCAGGCGAGGGGTGTCCGCCTGGTACGTCTGCACTATGGTCGTTCGTTCTGGGATTCAAGGGTGGCAGGTGGCACTGTTGCCACGCCGTGTCTTGTCGTGGCAGGTGGGTGCAGACTTTGAGATGGCGATGGGCTGCCTGCCAGGAGCCGGCCCATGCCCTCTTCGCCTTCTAGGAGGTGGCATGTTGGCTCCAGCCGGCCATGGAGGCCGGTCGTGCTACCAGTCGGACTGAGGGGCTTGGCTAGCCCCGATGTCTTGAAATCTGCTAAGGCATGCATGAGGCTATCCTGTGTCTATCCCCCCATCAGAATCCCTATTACCGCCCCTTTCTCGTGCGATGGTGAGTGAATAAACACTCATCCTGAGAATAACCCGCTTAGCATGGAATATACCGACTACCTCCTGTCACTCTATGAATAATCCGGGCACACAAAAAGGACATTTATTTGAAGTTTTTAGAGGTGGAACATGCAAATTTACTTAGGATAGCAGGGCAATACCGCATATAGGTAGGTATGGTGGACTCATCTAGAATAACTTGGGTTTCAGGTTTTTGATGCACAAGCAGAATGTCAAGCCCAATATGCGAACCTATCCTAAAGGAACTCGAAGGTCCCACCAAGGATAGAAGCGCATATTGGAGACGCTTTTGCAAGGTGGATATCATTACATCGTACCATTAGATAATAGTTGGGGATGCATACAAAAGGCATACAATGCCGCATGAATACAACAACATTATACACAAGAGCAACATCCGACTATGGATGAAACACAAACAAAAACTCAAACGACATCCACCCTTCTAGCCCAGGCTGCCAACCAGGAACCTATCCCTGAATGACGAAGCAGAAGAAGAACTCAAATAAGCAAGCATCGCTCTCACATCATGATCATCACATTACCTGTACCTGCAACTATTGTTGTAGTAATCTGTGAGCCACGAGGACTCAGCAATCCCATTACCATGGGTATCAAGACTAGCAAAGCTTAATGGGTATGGAATGGATAAGTGGTGAGGTTGCAGCAAGCGACTAAGCATGATATATTGGCTAACTTACGAGTACAAGAATAAGATGAGAAGCTACACAAACGGTCGCAAATTAGTAATGATCAACAAGTGATCCTGAACTACTTACATTCAAACATAACCCCACTGTGTTCTCTTCTCGACCCACTCGAAAAGAGACAGTCACGGTTACGCAAGCGGTTGGTGTATTTTAATTCGGATCTGGTGTCAAGTTCTCTATAAGCGGATATTAACAAACTCCCATCTGCCACATAACCGCGGGCACAGCTCTCAAAAGTTTAAACCCTGCAGGGGTTTCCCAACTTAGCCCATTATAAGCTCACGATCCGCGGAGACAATCCTCCATCGCGGGACATCCGATCAGAATTGAGATCCTGGTGCACAAAACATTTCGACAATGGTAAAACTAATCTAGCAAAGCCTCCTGGCGTGTCAACAACCTGATAGTAGTCGCGCGTATCTAGTCTCAGGACACGTCTGGACGGGAAAGCCTACGAGTAAAACCAGATCCTCGGGTTGCCCCGTGGTGGCCCCGCAGTCTGCTCGTTTGGGACCAACACCATCAGTGCTGGCACCTCCCTGCTATGTAGAAAAATCCTCGGGTTCATGACGCCCTATGCAAATGAATTATTTAGTTCAAGTATTATTATGGCAAATGTAAAACCAATGTTGGGCCTTGCTGGAAGAGTTTTATTCAAAGCAAACTGTCAAGAGAGTCCCATACGCCTTACCGTTTTAGGGACGCAAAATCAAGGAACATAACACCGGTATGACGGAAACTAGGGCGGCAAGAGTGGAACAAAACACTAGGCATAAGGCCGAGCCTTCCACCCTTTACCAAGTATATAGATGCATTAATTTAATAAGAGATATTGTGATATCCCAAAATAATCCTGTTCCAACATGGAGCAATCTTCAACTTCACCTGCAACTAACAATGCTATAAGAGGGGCTGAACAAAAGCGGTAACATAGCCAAACAACGGTTTGCTAGGAAGGGTGAAAAGGTTAGAGGCTGACAGGGCAATTTGGGAGGCTTGATAAACAAGTGGTAGGAAGCGCGACATAGCGATAGCATCGAAACAACTAGCATAGCAATGATAGTAGTGAGATCCAGGGTAACGGTCATCTTGCCTGAAATCCCGCTAGGAAGAAGATCGTGTCCATGAAGAAGATGAACGGGCATAGACGAACCAAGCGTAGTCGAAAGAATCCTCACGATCGCAACGAAACAGGAACTATCGAGAAGAAGCACAACCGGAAAGAAGCAAATAACACGGTAAACACACCACACATAAACATGACATGACGCACAACCAAGTATGGTGCATGACAAAGAATATATGATGCTACTCATGGCAAGATATGATGCAAACAAGAACAACACGTCAAAGCAAGTTTAAATGAGGCCAGAAACAACATATAACAAATCCGGTAAGTCCTCATATGCAAATTTCGGAATTGGTCCAGATCTGAACAAACATTAAGTTCAAGTTTTTAAACAACAAGTTAAAGATCACCCTGATGATCTACATGAAATTCTAGTCAAGTTACATATAAAGTTCATTTAGTTCGGAGTTACGGCCTAGAAGATATGAGCAAAACAAGTCAAACACGGCATTGATGCAAAAATACATTCAAACATCAAGCAAACACTCTAAAAACATGGATGCAACATGACATGATGAATCTACATGCAATTCTAAGAGATTTTCATACAGAGCATGCTCAAAATGGAGTAACGGTGCAACACATACACTCCAAACAAGATACAACAATCTGCCCAAAACAGCAACTAGGCATATTGCAAACATCAAAACAACATGCTAAAAGCATTATATGAGCACAAACTTGACATGCACTTCATGTACAGATAACATACTTAAAACATAATTAAGGTTGAGGTTCATAGGCATCAAGATTAAACCAATGTGATCAATGCAAAATGCAACTTTATAACACAGGAGCATATGCATGAGCAGAGTTAATATGATGGCATGTTGGAGGCATGAAACAAAGATGCTACAGCAACTATACATGGCAACCAAGGGCATGGCATCAAAGTATGCATAACAAAGAACATATAACATCTGGGCATCATATGCATATGACTCATGGATTAGTGGGAACCAACAAGACCAGATTGAATTTTAAAACAGTTTCAGCAAGTGTAAAACAGAAACATTATGATAGCATGTTTGCAAGCATGAAACAGAGGCATATGATATCCAAAATTAACAACCATGGCATGCAAACAAATTTCTCATAGCATACTTCAAGACATGTAACTGGAGCATCTCCAGAAGAGGCATGGATCACTCAATAACAAGCTCACAACAAGGCATCATGAAGTTAACAGAAAAC
>NW_025227567.1:0-3661 GCF_018294505.1 Triticum aestivum | reverse complement strand
CCCCGGTCGCGGGACACGATAGAGGGAGCCACGGGCAGCTGTCATGCTGTAAAGGCAAAACTTAGGAGAGAAAAACACCGCTAGAAAAAGAAAGAAAAGGAAATTCCCCCTTTTTCGAATAAAGACGAGAGAGCTGAAACTTTCATTCCAAGAAGTAGCAAATGGATTACAAGAGCGAAGCAAAAGAACAACCACGTCTGGCACCTATGCTTGTCTTCTAGTCTTCCCGCCAGCGCGTTTCATGGGGCTTCCACTAGGCGTGGGCATAGTCGCTGATTGACTGTGTCGTCCGCCAGCGTGGAGCATGGGGCTTCCACTTGGGCATGGGTGGGAGCCCCTGTGAGGCCCAGGGGCGGCACTTAGGAGACTCCAGGGCGTGTACAACCCCACTCATTATTACGTGAGAGTGTCACGGGTAGAACCTCCGGAGGTGCTAGATGTTCCAAGCATTCTGGATGGGGACCCCGTCCTACGGCTCCAAGCATATGACCCCAGGCCTAGAGACGCGGGCGACCCTGAACGGGCCCTCCCACATGAGCGAGACCTTATGAAGGCCCTCCCTAGAAAGGGCCGGCCTCAGGATGAGGTCTCCCACCTCGAGGGTCTGGGAGCGGACGCTACAAGAGTGGTAATGCCGCTGCGCCTGCTGGTACCTCGCTGCGTGGAGCAAGGCTTGGCGGCGGGCTTCCTCCCCGAGGACGAGGTCTATGCCCCGCAAGGCATCATGACGTGCCTCGTGAGGGAGGACCCCTCGGCCCTGTAGACGAGGAAGAACGAGGTCTTACCGGTGGGCTTAATCGTAGTGGTGCGGATGGACCACATCAAAAACTGAAGCTCACCGAGCCAACCCCTGCCGCAAGCCTCAAGCTTCTTCTTGAACCTCCTTGCCTTGAGGCCCCTCAGGACCTCCGCATTGGCGCTCTCGGCCTGGCCGTTGCTCCGTGGGTGCACCACTGAAACGTAGCATATCTGCGTTCCAAGGTTAGCACAGTATGTCCTGAAGAGGTTGCTCGTGAATTGTGAGCCATTGTTTGTAATGATACGATTAGGAACACCGAAATGTCTCATGATCCCCTTAATGAACTTGACGGTTGAGCCAGCAGGGATGGTGCGTACTGGCTCCACTTCCGCCCACTTGGTGAACTTGTTGATGGCGACTTATAGGTAGTGGTATACGCAAGCCGCCTAAGGAAATGGGCCCAAGATATCCAATCCCCAGACCGTGAACAACCACGACAGCGGGATGCTCTAGTGGCCTTGCGCGGGCTGGTGAATCTGCTTGGCGTGAACTGGCACGCCTCGCAGGATTGCACTAGCTCGGTGTTGTCGTTGAGCACCGTCAGCCAGTAGAAGACGCTACGGAACACCTTGCCCAAGAGGGTGCGCAATGAGGAGTGGTGCCCGCAGTCCCCGCCATGGATATCAGCCAGCAACTCACGCCCTTGTTCTTCGGATATGCACCGCAGTGAGACATCATTGGGGTGTCCGCGGTACAGTTCGCCGTCCTAGAAGCAGTAAGCAGTGGCCTAGCGGACCACATGCTTTGCGTCCTCCTATTTCTCCGGCAAGGTGCCATGGAGGAGGTACGTCTTGAACTCCTCAGTCCAGCAGCCTCTCTGAGGTTCCAGCGCCAGGAGTAAACAAGCTCCTGAGGTTGGGCCACAGGACGGGGCTCCTGAGGTCAGGGCTGGCGCAGCTCCTCCCTGAGCAACACCGAACCTGCGGCCGGGGGAGCCACGGATGGCTTGTGAAGCCTCTCCTCAAAGACGCCAGGCCTTTGGGGCTCGTGGTGGGCCGCACTCTTGGCGATGTCGACCTCCTTGTTCGCGCCCCGCGGGATGTGCTGCCATTCCAAGCCCAGGAAGTGTTTTTCGATTTTACGTACCTCCTCCAAGTAAGCTTCCATGTGTTCGTCCTTCGGCTTGTACTCTTTGTTGGAGAAGTTTACGAGGAGTTGGGAGTCGCCCTTGATGGTAAGATGTTTGATTCCTAGGCCAGCCGCGGCCCTGAGGCCGGCAATCAAGCCCTCGTACTCTACAATATTGTTGGAGACCTTCTCGTCGTGCTAGAAGCAGTGTTGCACGGCATAGTATAGCCTGTCTTTGGTTTGCAAGACGAGCACGACTCCTGCCCCTGCGCCCTGCCGCGCAAAGGCACCATCGAAGTGCATGACCCATCCATCAGGTGCTTCATCGCCGGGTGCGAGGGATTGGCCCTCGTCCAGCCCCCAATTAGGGGCGTCGGTCCACTCCTCCACGAAGTCGGCTAGGGCCGCCACCTTGATGACCCTGGTCATGTTGAACTCCAGCTGGAAGGCTTGTGATAATCCCCAAGTGCAGGGAATCGCCGTAGCAATTTCCAAAGGTGGAAGTGATAAGCATGGAGTGTTGTACCCACAAGGAGCTAAAGGTAAGATCAATATTCTCTCAAGTCCTATCTGCCACTAATATGACTCTACGTACACCGAACGTTTGCTTTCAACTAGAAACGAGAAATAAAACTATGTTGTGGGTATGAAGATGATAACTTTGCATG
The DNA here is from genome assembly GCF_018294505.1 of Triticum aestivum. Taxonomy (NCBI): domain Eukaryota; kingdom Viridiplantae; phylum Streptophyta; class Magnoliopsida; order Poales; family Poaceae; genus Triticum; species Triticum aestivum. The sequence continues at coordinate 1,126 of NW_025227567.1, read as the reverse complement.
GTATCGGAGAGCTAAAATATAAAAGTAGGTGATTGATACGTCTCCAACGTATCTATAATTTTTGATTGTTCCATACTATTATATTACCCATTTTGGATGTTTATGGGCTTTACTTTACACTTCTATATAGGGCTGGAAAAAAAGCTTGAAGCTCGCGAGCTAAACAAGTAGCTCGTGACTCGGCTCGAATCGACTCGAACTCGAAGAATAATGAGTCGAGCCGAGCTTTAGTTTAAGATCGTTTGTAGACCAAGTTAAACAAGCCAATCTCACGAGTACTCATGTAACTCGTTAGGCTCGATACAATAGATCAGCCACTCCCAATACAAAGAAAGATCAGCCACTAAACAACCTACGTCCCAGGCGCACAACCCAAGGCCCAACCGTTGAAGGCCTAGCCTCCTAGGAGACTCATGCGTTACAAGGAAATTACAATTGTTTAGTGATGTATATGTTTAATATATACATAATCATTTTTATCATATTTGAGGGCTTTATGTTTATATCTTTAACGAGCTTACCAAGCTAAACGAGCCAGCTCGCGAGTTATACGAGTCGAGCCAATCTTGGGTTTGAGCTCGTTATAGTAACGAGTCGAGTCGAGCTAGCTCGTTAACAAAACGAGCTCTAGCGAGTCGAGCCGAGCTGGCTCGACTCGGCTTGAATTCCAGCCCTACTTCTATATCATTTTTGGGACTAACCTACTAACCGGAGGCCCAGCCCGAATTGCTGTTTTTCTTTGCCTCTTTCAGTGTTTCGATGAAAAGGAATATCAAACGTAGTCCAAATGGAATGAAACCTTCCAGAGTGATCTTTTTGGAACAAACACAATCCAGGGGACCTGGAGTGGACGTCAAGCAACAAAGGAGGTGACCACGAGGGTGCCCTCCGCGCCCCCTAGGGGTGGGCACGCCCCCACCCTCGTGGGCCCCTCGAGCGTCCACCGACCTACTTCTTCCTCCTATATATACCCACGTACCCCGAAAACATCCAGGAGCACCACGAAAAACTATTTCCACCGCCGCAACCTTATGTATTCGCGAAATCCCATCTTGGAGCCTTCACCGGCGCTCCGCCGGAGGGGGAATCGACCATGGAGGGCCTCTACATCATCTCCAAGGCCTCT
>NW_025227566.1:0-3962 GCF_018294505.1 Triticum aestivum | reverse complement strand
TCTTGTTTCCCCACACATACGGACTCTAAAAATAGCCTATACTTATGTATTTCGAAATTACATGGGCCTGGCCCAATAATAAGGTGACGCAGCACCTAAAATAGCCTCGGGACGAAATTTATGAAGTGGCATCTTGTATATTTCGTCCAAGGCTTCATGCACCCATTATGGTGGCTTCAAAGTCCTGAAATCATCACTTGTAACTCCGTTCTTGTTCCCCTTGCGCATGCCATCATCTCCATGCTTGTTCTTGCTCCAATGTTCATCCTTCTCCAAGCTAGGCCCTTCATTTGTAAGCAAAACAAATGTATCCAATTTAGGCAGCATCATATTCTCATGAATATTAGAATCATTACCAAGAAACGAAAGTACCTGGTAATTTAGTTGGCGTGCACGAGCTCTAGTAATTGGTCCAGTATGTATAGCAGCAGGGGCTGTGGGTGTAACAATTGTATTGATGTCCTCATCAACTTCTACGACAGCACAGGTATGACTATCTTGATTCTGTCATGAAATCGTCATGGATGTACATGCATGACAAAAAACGCGACCAACTGTGACAAACACGTATCATCACGGAAGTGTATTTTTTTGTAGTGCCATCAATTTCCACCATGTGCTACCCACCGTTCATTATCATAATCATAGTTGAGGTCGTTCGCATCTTTGCTTGATCCAATCTGCATCTTATCTAGTTTATATTGGAAAGAGAGAAAAACATAAATTTTGGATCTATCTAGACTCAATATCGTACATGAATTCGGATTGGAATCCGTTTGGAGCACTGTTCAGTAAACACATGCATATCCTCTTCATCCGAAGTCCATTTTGGCTCTACAAGTACTAAAATTCAAGCTATTGATGATCTGCATCTAAATAGTTTATCAAACTAGTTCATTATTTCGACTTCAAAATCGGCTTCTAAATAGGACTTTTTTCCATCCGAAGTTCGCGAACACAGTTTTTTAGTCCAGTTTTAGAATTTTTTGACTCCTCATATGAACTCGGAATTAAGTGATTCTTTTTGTGTTGGAAAGCTTGAGTCATTAGAATTCTTGAGAAAAATTATCAAAAAAATCACACAAACTTTTCGGGGGGAAAGTTGGAGAGAGAGTGTTTGGTGTATCCTTCTTGGAGCTTATTTCTCATCAATATCTTTACTGCCATTGGGATCTTCGCTTATATCTTGCTATCCAAAGCTATTTCATATCCTTTGTTGCTACTAGTACTGCTACGCCGTGACACATTAGTGTTCTAGGCTCGCGTCTCTAGTCTGGTCTAGTCTTGAACCAGTATAGTACAGTCATTGAGCATTTATTCAATACTGAATCTCGAAATTGATTATTGCTAATCTTTCGCTACCATATATATAAAGCCAACCCAACTCCACATATTTCTACACCGTGCATATTTATTTTCGCTTGGCAATCGCTTTCTCGATATTTTGAGTTATTTGGCACCGCTGGTTGCCGATCACCACCTGGTGCATGGTAAGAACTTATAAGGTATTGATATTTACTGTACTGTGAGTGAATTACCACCATATCCTAGTTGTTCATAGGAACATTATTTTTGGATTTTGTTTCTTGTTTTTCTACTAATTATGACAGGTTCTACCATTGTTAGTTCTTGGGCTTCATGGATCATGGGAGACTTGCCGTCACCTAAGAAAATACAACAACTATCATGAGAGGCGCAACAACATCATAATGCGCATAATGAGGTTAATGTTTGATGATGAGGACATTGCCACCTTAGATATGACCAAAACTGTTGCATATATACATATTTGTGAGGAGATTTCTTACAGGAATTCTGCAATAATTTAGTTAAGTTCTTTGGAAATATACAAAAATACTTCACATATTTTTATTTCATGCCTAAATGCAGAATTGTTGAACACTTGTACGAACTATGTGTGAAGACAAAGGAAAAGGAAATGATTAGGTGTTGTTCAAGAAGACATCTTGCGTCAAAGGAAATGATTTTGTGTTGTTCAAAAAAAATCCTCTCACATCACATTTGGTCCAAGAGAATATAGAATCCAAGTCCCCCATGTTGTGGACTCAGATTCGGACTGCACGGACATACCTGACTTTAAATGCCAAGAACACTTTCATCCGGACACCGAATTGGATGATTCTTTTTTTGTTGGAAAGCTTATTCTGTGCACTTTCCAACACAATTGGATTAACCTTCAAATTCATCCGGAGCTTTGAGATATTGATGAACAAATCGGACGCTGTAGCAGAATCCGATTCAAACTACAAGTCCAAAGGTTTTGTATCACCTTGGGCCCATGGGCCTTGTATGACCTAGGGTTAGGTTTAGGCTGCCATGGGACATCCTCCCACCTCCTTGTCCGTCATCCTTTGCTCCTATATAAATACATCAATCTAGTAGCTATTTTCTTGGGTCTTCTTTAGATTAAATTTCTCCATAGTTGCAACTCATGTAATTTGTTTGTGTTCAACGGCCAGACAAAGATGTCACAAAATCCCACTTTCATCAATAAAGCTTTCCTCTTATATTTTCAATATCCAGATTGCAATCTTAGTTTCTTGCTTGTTCTTTGTTTGCTCGCAGGAAATAGACCCTCGTGGTCAAGTTGGTCATTCTCCGATGTGGTCAATAACCCTCGGAAGTCCATTTAACGATTGCTAAGGCGCGACGTCTCGCACATTCATATCCAGACCATCAAAGTCGACTCAGACATAAAGCGATAGCTATCTCATCAAAACAACAAGACACCTTTACCTCTGTCACTGTCATAGAGGACAGGGCTTCCATAAGCTTAATGAAGCATACATCCCTCTCCTACGTTGATGCCAAGACCCTCTTTGACTTTTTCCCCATGAACCTCATCCACCTTGTTTTGAAGTTGTTCGCCAAGGCTCTCTCCCTTCGGTTTGCCGCACACCTCGGTCTTAAGGTTTCCATAAACCAGAGCCTGTTCATCACTGGTCGGAGCATTCATGACAACTTTCTGTTGGTTCAGCAGACCACTTGCCTACTGCATAACCTCAAGGTGCCCCGTATGAAGCTCAAAATTGACATAGACAAAGCATTTGACTCTGTCTCCTGACCATTCCTCCTCAAGATTCTCCAGCATCTTAGATTTGATCCTTGTTCGTGCGCATGGATATGGATCTTTCTCGCCAATGCTTCCACCCGAGTGATGGTCAACAGCGTCCTGGGGCCTCTAGTGTCGCACGCCCACAGCCTCCGACAAGGCGATCTATTGTCTCCAATGTTGTTTGCTTTGGAAATCGTCATTCTTTACTTCCTCATTCGAAGTGTGGTAGGGCTTGGGCTATTGCAGCACCTCACCGCCCAACACATCGCCCTAAGTGTGTGCCTCTACACTGATGTTGTCATTGTATTATGTCATTCGGATCAACACAACATCCTGACCATCAATGACATCTTCCGCGTCTTCAAGATTGCGTCGGGTATGCGGATGAACATTGCAATTTTTTGGCTACACCGATCTGTTGCTCTTACGAGCCCATCGATGCAATCCAAAACAACCATCCGTGCTCTACCAGTACCTTCCCGGTTCAATCTGGGCGTCCCCATTTTTCTCGGCAAGATACCAATGTCGGTGCTACTTCCTCTCATGGAGAATATTCAGAAGAAGGTCTCTACTTAGCATGCCTATGTGCTCTCTCTTGGAGATATAATATATCTCATTTGCCAGATCCTATGCACAATGCCCGCCTACTTTCTCATTGCCATTGCCATGAACAAGCCCATCCTGGCAAGGATCAACTAGGTGATTCGAGCCTTCCTTCGGGCCAGTCATAAATACATTCATGGGGGTCAATGTAGGTCAACTGGCTGCATGTTTGTTGTCATGCCCAAGATGTGACCCTATCCTAAAGGAACTCGAAGGTCCCACCAAGGATAGAAGCGCATCTTGAAGACGCTTTTGCAAGGTGGATATCATTACATCAACATTA
>NW_025227565.1:0-3966 GCF_018294505.1 Triticum aestivum | reverse complement strand
AACATGATCCGGTGGCAATGTATTCCACTTCAATGGTGGATCATGATACCGAGTTTTGTTTCTTGGAGGACGAAGACACAAGGGATCTACCAAAAAATTGATAAGTACCCGAAGTGCACTTTCTATCAAACTTGTCATTGGCATAGTCCGAATCGGAGTAGCCAACGGGATCAATGGATGACCTCTTAGGATACCAAATGCCAAAGTTTGGTGTATGACTTAAGTATCCCACTATCCTTTTCATGGCCTTAAGATCACATTCTTTAGGGCCGCTTGATGTCGTGCACACATGCACACACTTAGCATAATATCAGGAAGGAAGCCACATAGATATAACAATGAACCAATCATAGAGCGGTAAATCTTTTGGACAACTGGTTTGCCATCCTTAGTCAAGTCAAGATGTTCACTAGTAGGCATGGGCGTTTTCATACCTTTGCTTTCTTGCATGTTGAACTTCTTGAAAAGGTCATTGGTATACTTTGATTGAGAAATAGAGGTACCTTCCTTAGCTTGCTTGATTTGCAAGCCAAGGAAAAATTTGAGTTCACTCATCATAGACATCTCAAACTTCTCCGACATTAGCCTTCCAAACTTTTCACTGAAATGGGGGTTAGTAGAACCAAATATGATATCATCCACATAAATTTGGCACACAAATAATTCACCATTAACCCTTTTAGTAAAAAGTGTAGAATCAATCTTCCCAATTTCAAAGCCCTTTTCAATAAGAAACTTGGTCAAGCATTTATACCATGCTCTAGGAGCTTGTTTAAGACCAAAAGGAGCTTTGTGAAGTTTGTAGACATCATTAGGTTTCTTAGGATTAACAAGGCCGGGAGGTTGTTTAACATAGACTTCCTCTTCAATTTCACCATTTAGAAAAGCACTTTTAATGTCCATTTGGTATAAAATGATATCATGGAGATTGGCATAAGCAAGTAAGATGCGAATGGACTCTAGTCTAGCAACGGGGGCATAACTCTCACCATAGTCCATACCTTCGACTTGAGTGTAGCCTTGAGCGACAAGATGACCCTTGTTGCGTACAATTTTTCCATCCTCATCTTGCTTATTTCGAAACACCCATTTGTTTGCAATTACATTGTGGTTGTCGTCCGACTTTTCAACCAAAGTCCACACTTCATTTCTCTCGAAATTATGTAGCTCTTCATGCATAGCGTTCACCCAATCCGGTCCTCAAGAGCTTCTTCAACCTTCATAGGTTCAATACAAGAAATGAATGAATAATGTTCACAAAAGTTAGCCAAACGTGTTTTAGAGCGAGTAATTCTCCCAGTTTGAATATCATCAAAGATTTGTTCGACTGGATGATCTCTTGTGACCCTTGCTCTAACTCATGAGAGCTTTTGTTTGGGTCGGGGTGGAACATCATCTTCATTGTCTTCTTCTTCTTGTCCTTCTTCATTATTGTTGCCGTTGTTGTTATATTGTGGAGGTGGACAAGGAGGTCGATGAGGTTCATCTTCTTGTACTTTCTCATTTCCTTCGTCTTGATGTGTTCCACTTGTGGATACCTCTAAGTCAACTTGTGGTTCACCTTGTCGTGAAGTTGAGGCTTCCACTTGAATGGACGAAGTACTCTCCTTCACCTCCGTTGGGCGAATCTTGCCAATAAACAAGTCTTGAATAGCTTCCGAAGGATCTTTGTCTCCTGCATCAATCGGCAATTGATCTACTTGCGAGCCGTTAGATTCGTCAAACTTCACATCTACTGTATCTTCAACCTTTCGGGTGAAATTGTTGTAGACACGGTAAGTGTGAGAGTTTGACCCATAACTGAGTAGGAAACCTTCATGAGATTTAGGGGCAAATTTCTAACAACGATGCTTATCAAGAATGTAACACTTTGAGCCAAATACTCGAAAGTATCCAACTTGGGGTTTGTTACTGGTGAGAAGCTCGTATGTCATCTTGTCGAGAAGCTTGTGAAGGTATAGTCGATTTGTAGCATGACAAGCTATCTTAACTGCTTCCGCCCAGAAGTGTCTTGGCGTCTTGTATTCATCAAGCATCATTCTTGCCATCTCAATAAGTGCTCAGTTCTTCCTCTCGCCAACTCCAATTTCTTGAGGTGTGTACGTAGCCGAGAACTCATGTGAAATCCCTTCTTCTTCAAGAAAGGTATCGACATTGGCGTTCTTGAACTCCGTTCCGTTGTTGCTTCGAGCCTTCTTGATCTTCACTTCAATTTGGTTTTGGGCCTTCCTAGCGAAGTTCTTGAAGATCTTTTGGACCTGTGATTTATCATCAAGAAAGAACACCCACGTAAATCTTGAAAAGTCATCAACAATGACCAATTCGAACGAGTTACCACCGAGACTCTTGTAGGCGTTGGGACCAAAAAGATCCATATGAAGTAGCTCAAGCGGTCTTCTCATGGTCATGATGTTCTTCAGGGGATGACTTCCTCCAACTTGTTTTCCTACTTGACAAGCACTGCAACGTCTATCCTTGTCAAATATAACATCTTTAACACCAAGGATATGATCAGCTTTGATAAGCTTATCAATATTTCGCATGCCCAGGTGACCTAACCTTCTATGCAATAACCAACCTTTAGAAGATTTAGAAATTAAGCAAGTTCGAGGTTCAGATCTCTTAGTGAAATCAACAATATATAGATCACCTCTACGGACACCGGTAAAGACAATATTATGGTTATCTCTTCGAAACCCTTGGCAATCTACTTCAGTGAATAGAACACTAAACCAAAATCTTCTAGCATAACATTTTGAATAGAGCTATCATGGGAGATGGCCACCTTACCGAGGCCAACTACCTTACCCTTGGAGTTGTCACCAAAAGTGACATACTTTCGGGGACCGTCATTTTTAGCAAGCTCGCGAAACATGTGCTTATCTCCGGTCATATGATCAATACATCCACTATCAAGAACCCATTCCTTTCCTCCGGCCATGTAACCAAGATGGTTAGCCGTAAGACCAAACTGTCTCATTGACTCATCAAGACCAAAGTCACTATCATCATCCTCATCATAATATCCATGTTCAACATCATCATGTGATTGATCATCACCTAGAGAGAGTGATTCATTAGATTTATGACCATGAAAATGTGCATCTTCATGAATTCTAATGACTTGTGAAATGATGCTACTAATGACTCCAACATCTCCTTTGGCACGCATAAGGTCATGAAGCTCAAATAGACAATCACCAAATTTAGGATCACTAGGATTCATTTTATAAAAGGCAATGGACTTTTGAAGAATCTCATCTAGATTTTTCAAGGAATTGTTTCGAAAGTGCTCCTCAAGGTATCTCCATATAGTATAGGCACATTTAAATGTAGGCAAGCATATAGGCAAATTCCTAGGCAATCCTCTCATGATAAGATCAATAGTTCTAAGACTGTGGGTCATGTCAGGATACTCATCGGCGGTAGGGAGCAAGGGATCAATAGGGGGCATGTAAGGGATAGTAATGTACTTGTTCAACTTATAATCATTGAAAATCTCAAGCATCTCATTTTTCTAAGAGTTGTAGAACTCTCAGTCAAGCATAGGCAATCTACGTCTAATACTCCCAATCATAGACACATCCATCTTCCTCCAATAGTGATTAAACCAAAGCAATGGATACCAATGCTCTGATACCAATTGAAAGAATCGAGAAGAGCGGTCTAGAGGGGGGCTTGACCCTCAACAAGCAAAAGTGGCAATTTTTAAGTTCTTCAAGTTGAGGTGGAGTTTTAATACAAGTTTAAGCATTCACAATACATTTCAAGCAAGCATGGCATGAGTATGAGCAGCGGAGAGTAAAGCATGCAAATTGCAAGAATGTAAAGGGATGGGATTGGAGTGTGCAGACGCAATTTGGAGACACGGAGATTTTTGAGCCGTGGTTCCGATAGGTGGTGCTATCGTACATCCACGTTGGTGGAGACTTCAACCCACGAAGGGTAACGGTTGCGCGAGTCCAT
>NW_025227564.1:0-4065 GCF_018294505.1 Triticum aestivum | reverse complement strand
TAAGAAGATTTGGCTTATGTCATCATGTATGCCTGATAAGCACATTTCATATACATAATTTTGGCACAAAAATATACCATTTGTTGAGTTCTGACCATCAATTCTTGTTAAGAAATACTAAATATTTAAATGATAATCATATGAGAGCATGTTGACTAGTGAATTATTTGTTTTGCAGAAAAGTGCATAAAGGAACTATAAACTTCAAGATTCGGTCAAATTGCTGAACGAGGTGAGACTTGGGTCTGGAACAAGAGAACGAAGGACCCGACTAAGAAGAAAAGAAGTAACCCAAGGGACAAGTTAAATAATAGAGGGACCTTCTTGTAAAGAAACAAGAAAAGGAGAAGGGCCATATAGCAAAAGTGGCAGATCAGACGGGGAACAGGAATCCCTAGCGGCTGCCTTCGATCCCTTCCGGCCTGGCTTCTCATCTCTCTCCCTCTCCCCATCTTCTCCACCTCCGCCCGCCGCCACGACCAGGCCGGCGTGGTGGTGCGCCATCCACCCAGCGCCGCCATATCCTTCTCCTCCCCGAATCCATCCATCTATCTATCCACCACACCACCACCACCCAGCGCCACCATAACCTTCATCCACCAGCGCGACACCACCCAGCCACCTCTCCCTGCTGCCCCCCATTGCTACTCATGCCCTGGACCAGACAGAGGGCCGACGGTGTCTGATCCATCGTGCGGGCTCCCTCCAGCCGGCGCGCCCGAGCAGACACGCAGCCGCGCGATCGTTCCCATCTTCTGTTGTTACTCTGCTCCCGACGCCCATACTGTTGCCCCTCTTCCTTCTTCCTGTGCCCCCTGCTGCTGTTCCTCTCTACTCCTTGCTGCTTCTCTTCTTCCCCTACCTCGCTGCTACTCTTCCTCCCCTACCACGCTGCTGTTGTTCCTTCTTTTCCCCACGATCTGCTGCTACATCATCTCCTTCATTGAAGCTTCTACTACCCTTCGCTCTTGTAATGCCTGATGTTGTTCTTTATCTTCCTTGCCTTGCTGCTACTTCTTCTCTGAACCTCAATATGCTGCCGCTTCTTTTCTGTACCACAAAACTGCTGCCGTTCTCTCTCAATCTCTCTCTCACACTCTCTCTTTGATCTCAAATGTCTGTAATCTTGACAAGTGTGATGTTCAGTACTTTGTAATGTTCAGATATGTTAAGTGTTCAAGTAAAGTACTTTTGTTTAGTTTTAGACTTGTGCCTGTGTGAAAATTAGTTGAATCTATTCCCTGTATACTCTGGTTGCTGTAGAAACTTGTTCAGTTTGTAGCATCTGTGATTTATATATATAATTGTGGTGCGTAACATTTATGTCCTTGTCCCATAAGCTTGTTTATATCTGTTTCTATATATCAATGCTTGCCTGTGTTAGTGTCTTAATTCCTCAAGCATAATAAAAATATCAAAAAGACAGTGAGTAAAATCTGAACCTGCCTTTGCTATTTTGCATTTTCTTTGTGGTTTATCTTCCAGAACAATCATTGATAGTCTAGTTTTATTTTCTGCTTTCATCTCCCAGTATCATGTTACCTAGCTTTAGCCAAGCATAGCCGCCGATCGCCTAGTCCCTGAGGAGAACTTCGACAACCCACAGATTGGGCGTAAAACCCCACTGTACTTACAAAACGATCATTTTGGCGCCGTTGCCGGGGACTAGCGTCGAGCGGCTGTGGACTAGGTTTTTCTTGTTTTCTTTTCTTTTTGTAGGTTAGAACTGTCTTCTCGGTTATGGCATATTACTCAGATCACCAAGGATATGCGAGCAACACTACAAACAACATGGAAACTATTCAAGAATTGATAAGTAAGATTTCCCATCAATTAGATGATTTAGCTCGGCAGCGAGAAGTAGTTTTTGAGGATAGGCCTAGTTGTTATGATCCTTATTCGTAGGCAATCCTTATGTTGTTCCTACATGCCATATTTGTGGTTTTCAGGGCCATTCTCCTGCTGAATGTCAGCGTGGTTACTCTCACCCTCCCAATTGTTATGGCATGAGCTTCGCCCCACAGAATAGCTCATACCAAAACAATTACTCATATGGGTGGTTTAAAAACCAGAATATGTCATATAGGAACAGCAATCCTGAGGTCTCACCGTTTGCTTCTAGTAATCATATGCAGGGATTTAGGTATGAAGAGGAGAGCAACAACTATGCACCACAACAATTTTATTCACATTCTACTCATGTACCTCAGCACCTGGAGATGTTTCCAGTGGAGTTAAATGGTCCTCCACTTGGTCAACCAACAAATCTAGAACCTGTTGAGTATTCAGTGCAAGTGCCCACACAAGATGAATTTGATGATCTAGAGAATCTCACACTACTCAGTCTCGAGTTCACTTGGAGTGTCGGAGATGATCCTATTAGGAAGGTTACACTAGAGGAAATGAAGAAGATCAAGAGTGGAAAATATCTAGTGGAAGAAGTAAGGAAGATTGAGAAGAACATCAACGTTGGCAACACTATTTCTTCACAGCTAGAGCTAAGTATTTCTGGGATATCCCTTGATACATGTGAGGTCCCAACACCTTCACATTCAGCTGAGCAAGATAGCGAGAGCCCAGAGGAAGAAAGACCTCAGATTGAAGAAGAAATACTCGAAGACAAGGAACAAGATGATCCAGAGCTCGAACGACCAAGTGATCAAGTTGAAGACTTATCATCTACTACTCTTGAAGTAGTAAAAGAAGTTGATGTAGTTGAAGATGAAGAATTAGAGATTCAATTGCCCATCGTCATACAGCAACGTGATGTAGCAGGTTTATCCAATCCTCTCAATGACATGCGTCCTTATGATTTCTTTGCTTCTACTTTGCATTACATGATACCATCAATTAAGATAGACTTGAAAAATTGTTTGCTTGGACATGATCATACATACCATGTTCGTGGCATTGTTCTCATTTATGATGATGACACTTATTCTCCTCATGCTAGACCTATGCTTAATGATAAATATCATCCTCATGTTAGTATTGAGCATGTTGATTCCTATCATACTTGTCATGTTCTATATTCCTATGCTTATATAATTGGATATTTGATCGACAACTTAGAGGGCATCTACCCTATCACTTGTAGTTGTTGTTTGTGTGAGTCATATTTCAGGTCTTTGCTTGTGCACGAATCAATACATGCTGACCAGGTTCGAGGTGACATCCCTTGGGATCCCGGTGGAGTCAGAGCATGGCAATGAGAAGCAATGGGCACACGCGCGAGGAAGGGAGAAGCTGGAGCAGGCATGAGAGAAGCAAAAGGAGAAGAGCTGCAGTTTAGAGAGTGATCGAGCGAGTGCTACATCAATGCCCAGTGAGCTGTTTCATGACCCCACTCTGAATACTATCATCCATTGAAACATGCTGAAACCATTTGATATTTTGGTTGCTTGAGCCATTTCTTAAATGTTGTCCCAATGAATTTTATTTGACATATTGTGCTTGATATGAATATGTGAACTGATTCTTGAATGCCTTGTAAACTAGTGATCTACACAATGCTTGCTTTGCTGAAAGTAGTGAAAGCTATTAGTTTTCAGTGCTCAAATCCCTAGTACACTAATAAACTTCGTCATTTTCTGCATTTACTTTGATACACCTAGATCGTCAAGTGTTAGATGCTGAATTTGTGCCAAGTTTGTTCCCATTCAAAGCAATCATTCACCACTATGGATTAGCATGCTATGTTCCCTGAATCGGTAGCATGTGAACCAGACTTGGTTGAGTGATGATTCTTGTTTTTGTTCATTTCAAAATTGGTATATCTTATAATCAATAATTATTTGATCTACCTAACAGCTGCATGTCATGTTCCCTGGATCGATGGCTTGTGAAATCTGGTTGGATCGAATAGGAGTTAATTATATTAAAAAATTGCAATTGTCGACCCAGGTGTATACCATGTTCTCTGGATCGATGGTATATGCCTTTGGGGAGACAAACAAAAAAAGTAACTAATAATTGGTCGAGCCAGGTGTAGACCATGTTCTCGGGATCAATGGTTTGTTCCTTTGGTGAGATCGATAATATATTTATCACTAGATCATTGATGGC
>NW_025227563.1:0-5137 GCF_018294505.1 Triticum aestivum | reverse complement strand
GTAAGCGGTCTTGGTCTGGTCGTTGGACACAAACGAAGTACACGAAGTTGCAATGGCTAACTTTTAACTAAACAAATCCCAAGGAAAAGCTACTACATGGATCTACTTATATAGGAGCAAGGGGTGGCGGCCAAGGAGGTGGGAGGACGTCCCAAGGCAGCCTAAAACTAAATCTAGGTCGTACAAGGCCAATGGGCCCAAGTGGAGGTGATGTAACACCTTTGGACTTGTAGTTTGACTCGGATTCTGCTGCAGCATCAGATTGTTTCGTCGACAACTCAACGCTCCGGACGAATTTGAAGGTGATTCCAATTGGGTTGGAAAGTGCACGAAATCTAGTTTCCGACAAAAAAAGAATCACCCAATTCGGAGTCCGTATGAAAAACTTGTGTGCGTTTTGAGTCAGGTATGTCTGTGCAGTCCGAATCTGATTCCAGAACGTGAGAGACTTGGACTCTATCTTCTCTTGGGCCAAAAGTGACGCGAGAGAACTTTTTGAACAGCAAATAAACATCTCTTTGTTCCTTATCTTCATATGTGGATTGTACAAATGTCCCATACACCTGCAATTAGACAAAACACAAAAGTGTGTGAAGTATTTTTGTTCTGGATAACACAAATAGATTATTGAATAGTCTGCACTAGAAATCACCTGACAAATATGCATATATGCAATATTTTTGGTCATATCCAAGGTAGTCATGTCCTCATCATATGCTGCTACCTCTTGAGCTTGCGTTGGTTTTCCCTTGAAGAGGAAAGGGTGATGCAACAAAGTAGCGTAAGTATTTCCCTCAGTTTTGAGAACCAAGGTATAACTCCAGTAGGAGATAACACACAAGTCACCGAATACCTGCAAAAATAATCAACAAATTGCACCCAACGCGATAAAGGGGTTATCAATCCCTTCATGGTCACTTGCAAAAGTGAGATCTGATAGAGATAGATAAACGGTAAACTAAATATTTTTGGTATTTTATGTTTATATATTGGAAAGTAAAGATTGCAAAATAGTAGATCGGAAACTAGCAAGATGTAAACAAGATTCGATATAATGGAAAAAAGACCTGGGGGCCATAGGTTTCACTAGTGGCTTCTCTCAAGATAGCATATATTACGGTGGGTGAAAAAATTATTTCCGAGCAATTGATAGAAAAGTGCATAGTTATGATGACATCTAAGGCAATGATCATGAATATAGGCATCACATCCGTGTCAAGAAGACCGACTCTTGCCTGCCTCTACTACTATTACTCCACACATCGACCGCTATCCAGCATGCATCTAGAGTATTAAGTTCATAAAAAACGGAGTAACGCATTAAGCAAGATGACATGATGTAGATGAATTAACTCAAGCAATATGATGAAAACCCCATCTTTTTTCCGTGATGGCAACAATATAATACATGCCTTGCTGCCCCTACTGTCACTGGGAAAGGACACCGCAAGATTGAGCCCAAAGCTAAGCACTTCTCCCATGGCAAGAAAGATCAATCTAGTAGGCCAAACTAAACCGATATTTCGAAGAGACTTGCAAAGATATCAAATCATGCATATAAGAATTCAGAGAAGAACCAAATAATATTCACAGATAATCTTGATCATAAATCCACAATTCATCGGATCTCGCAAACACACCGCAAAACAATATTACATCGAATAGATCTCCAAGAACATCGAGGAGAACATGGTATTGAGAATCAAAGAGAGAGAAGAAGCCATCAAGCTAATAACTATGGACCCGAAGGTCTATGGTAAACTACTCACGCTTCATCGGAGAGATAATGGTGTTGGTGTAGAAGCCCTCTGTGATCGAAGCCCCCTCCGGCAGGACGCTGGAAAAGGTCCCTAGATGTGATCTCATGGGTATAGAAGGATGCAGCGATGGAAAAGTGGTTTCATGGCTCCCCTCGATGTTGTCAGGGTATAAGAGTATATATAAGAAACTAGGTCAGGGGAGCTATGAGGGGTCCACAAGGGTGGGGGCGCGCCCTACCCCTTGGGGGTGCCCTCCTGCCTCGTGGCTTGCTCGTTGCGTCTCCAACTTCATCCTCCAAGTCTTCTGGTTTTCTTTCGGTCCAAGAAAGATCATCGCGAAGGTTTCATTCCGTTTGTACTCCGTTTGGTATTCCTTTTCTTCAAAACTCTTAAATAGACAAAAAACAGAAACTGGCACTGGGCCCTCGGTTAATAGGTTAGTCCCAAAAATAATATAAAACAACATTTAATGCCTATTAAACATCCAAAACAGATAATATAATAGCATGGAACAATAAAAAATTATAGATGCGTTGGAGATGTATCAAGCATCCCGAAGCTTAATTCCTGCTCCTCCTCGAGTAGGTAAATGATAAAAACAGAATTTTTGATGTGGAATGCTACCTAACATATTTATCCATGTAATTTTTTTATTGTGGTATGAATGTTCAGATCCGAAATATTCAAGACAAAAGTTAAATATTGACGTAAAAATAATAATACTTCAAGCATACTAACAAAGCAATCATGTCTTCTCAAAATAACATGGCCAAAGAAAGCTATCCCTACAAAGTCATATAGTCTAGCTAAGCTCTATCTTCATCACACAAAATATTTAAATCATGCACATCCCCGATGACAATCCAAGCAATTGTTTCATACTTTTGATGTTCTCAAACTTTTTCAATCTTCACGCAATACATGAGTGTGCGCATTGGACATAACACTATAGGTGCAATAGAATGGTGGTTGTCGAGAAGACAAAAAGGAAGAAGATAGTCTCACATCAACTAGGTGTTTCAACGGGCTATGGAGACGCCCATCAGTAGATATCAATGTGAGTGTGTAGGGATTGCCATGCAATGGATGCACTAGAGCTATAAGTGTATGAAAGCTCAAAAAGAAACTAAGTGGGTGTGCATCCAACTTGCTTGCTCACGAAGACCTAGGGCACTTTGAGGAAGCCCATCATTGGAATATAAAAGCCAAGTTTTATAATGAAAATTACCACTAGTATATGAAAGCGACAACATAGGAGACTCTCTATCATGAAGATCATGGTGCTACTTTGAAGCACAAGTGTGAAAAAAGGATAGTAACATTGTCCCTTCTCTCTTTTTCTCTCATTTTTTGGGCCTTCTCTTTTTTTATGGCCTCTTTTTTTCGTCCGGGGTCTCATCCCGACTTGTGGGGGAATCATAGTCTCCATCATCCTTTCCTCACATGGGACAATGCTCTAATAATGAAGATCTTCACACTTTTATTTACTTACAACTCAATAATTACAACTCAATACTTAGATCAAAATATGACTCTATGTGAATGCCTCCGGCGGTGTACCAGGATGTGCAGTGAATCAAGAGTGACATGTATGAAAAAATTATGAATGGTGGCTTTGCCACAAATACGATATCAACTACATGATCATGCAAAGCAATGTGACAATGATGTAGCGTGTCATAATAAACGGAACGATGGAAAGTTGCATGGCAATATATCACAGAATGGCTATGGAAAAGCTATAATAGGTAGGTATGGTGGCTGTTTTGAGCAAGGTATATGGTGGGTGTATGGTATTGGTGAAAATTGCGCGACACCAGAGAGGCTAGCAATGGTGGAAGGGTGAGAGTGTGTATAATCCATGGACTCAACATTAGTCATAAAGAACTCACATACTTATTGCAAAAATCTATTAGTGATCGAAACGAAGTACTACGCGCATGCTCCTAGGGGGATAGATTGGTAGGAAAAGACATCGCTCGTCCCCGACCGCCACTTATAAGGAAGACAATCAATAAATAAATCATGCTCCAACTTCATCACATAACGGTTCACCATACGTGCATGCTACGGGAATCACAAACTTTAACACAAGTATCTCTCAAATTCACAACTACTCTACTAGCATGACTCTAATATCACCATCTTCATATCTCAAAACATTCATAAAGAATCAAACTTCTCATAGTATTCAATGCACTTCATAGGAAAGTTTTTATTATACCCATCTTGGATGCCCATCATATTAGGAACCAAAGCAAATTACCATGCTGTTCTAAAAGACTCTCGAAATAATTAAAGTGAAGCATGAGAGTTAAACAATTTCTATAAAATAAAGCCACCGCTGTGCTCTAAAAAGATATAAGTGAAGTACCAGAGCAATATTGCCTGGCTTAAAAAATATAAGTGAAGCACATGGAGTATTCTAATAAATCATGATTCATGTGTATCTCTCCCAAAAGGTGTGTACATCAAGGATGATCGTGGTAAAATAAAAATCAAAGACTCAAATCATACAAGACGCTCCAAGCAAAACACATATCATGTGGTGAATAAAAATATGGCTTCAAGTAAGGTTACCGATAGACAAAGACGAAAGAGGGGATGCCTTCTCGGGCATCCCCAAGCTTAGGATTTTGGTTGTCCTTTAAATATTACCTTGGGATGCCTTGGGCATCCCCAAGCTTAGGCTGTTGCCACTCCTTATCCATATTCCATCAAATCCTTACCCAAAACTTGAAAACTTCACAACACAAAACTCAACAGAAAATCTCATGAGCTCCCTTAGTATAAGAAAATACATCACCACTTTAAGGTACTATTGTGAAATCATTCTTTATTTATATTGGTGTAATACCTACTATATTCCAACTTCTCAATGGTTCATATCCCCCCAATACTACTCATAGATTCATCAAAATAAGAAAACAACACACGAAAAACCACATCTAACCAGAGGCTAGATGAATTATTTGTTACTAAACAGGAGCAAAAAACAAAGGACAAAAATAAAATTAGGTTGCCACCCAACAAGCGCAATCGTTCAACGCCCCTAGCTAGGAATTGATAATTTTGTTGATGCTCACATGAAAGATAAGAATTAAAGCACAAAGAGAGCATCAAATAGCATGTGAAAAACACATATAAGTCTAACATACTTCCTATGCATAGGCATCTCCTAGGCAAACAAATTATCAAGGAAAGCAAAAACTAGCATATGCAAGGAAGAAGAAAGAAGCAGAAGCAATCTCAACATAACGGGAGGTAAATTTGTGACATGAAAATTCCTACAACCATATTTTCCTCCCTCATAATAATTACATGTAGGATCATAAGCAAATTCAACAATATAGCTAGCACCAAACATATTCTCAACA
>NW_025227562.1:0-5306 GCF_018294505.1 Triticum aestivum | reverse complement strand
CCCCCCCCCTCTAGACATACTTCAAGGTCCTACAAGTGGTATCAGAGCTTTGGTCTCCATTTGCTTTGATTTCCATAGCTTTTGGTGGTCATAGCCTTGGTTTCACAACCTAGGAGAGTATGGCGTCTAGCGAGGGAAATTATCACCGTAGAGGTCCTTACTTTGATGGTACTAATTTTGCTAGTTGGAAGCATAAGATGAAAATGCATATTCTTGGACATAACCCCGCCATTTGGGAAATTATTTGTATTGGCTTGCAAGGTGAATTCTTCGATGGGAGAGAACCGAACCGTGAAGCTAATGCGGAAGAATTGAATATGCTGCAATACAACGCTCAAGCTTGTGATATCATCTTCAACGGATTATGCCCCGAAGAATTCAACAAAATCAGCCGTCTTGAGAATGCAAAGGAAATTTGGGATACTTTGATTGATATGCATGAAGGTACCGAGTCCGTCAAGGAATCCAAGTTGGATGTGCTCCAAAGTCAGCTTGACAAGTTCAAAATGAAGGATGGTGAAGGTGTCACTAAAATGTACTCTAGGCTTGCTCTTATCACAAATGAGATTGACGGCTTAGGGAGTGAAGAGATGATCGACAAATTCATCATCAAGAAGATCTTAAGAGCATTGGATAGAAAGTATGATACCGTGTGCACATTGATTCAAATGATGCCAAACTACAAAGATCTCAAGCCAACGGAAGTCATTGGAAGAATTGTTTCTCATGAGATGTCACTCAAGGATAAGGAGGAACTTCACAACAAGTCAAGTGGTGCTTACAAAGCCTCAAGCGAAGCCCCCACATCATCAAGTGAGAAACAAACCTTCAATGAAGAATTGAGCTTAATGGTGAAGACTTCAACAAATTCTACAAGAGTAGAAGCAAAGAAAGAAGCTCCAAATCAAGGTCTTACAATGACAAAAGATCTTCTAGTCGAGAGCGCAATTGCTACAATTGTGGGAGACTCGGACACTACTCCAATGAGTGTACGGCACCCTACAAACGAAGATAAGATTCTCCAAGAAGAAGGAGCAAAAGAGAAGAATCACCATCAAGAGAGAGGAGGAGTAGAGATGATCGTTATGAACGAAGACCCTCACGGAGAAGCAAGGATTCGGAAAGGAAGGACAAGTCATCAAGGAGCTACACAAAACGAAGACTTAAAGGTCATGTTGGTGAATGGGTTTCCGGCTCCGACTCCGACAATCACTCCGAGAGAAGCTATCACTCCGACTCCGAATATACTCAAGATGAAGGTGTTGCCGGTCTAGCACTTGTGTCAACCAACTCCTACGACATATTTGACTCACCAAATGAAGGTGTTGGAAGATGCTTCATGGCCAATGGTCCAAAGGTAACACATCCCGAGTATGTTGATTTCAATAGTGATGAAGATGACTTGCTTGTGGATGATGATTTACTTGTTGACAACTCTAGTGATAAATACTATGATGAAACATCAATTAATCACGCTAATCAAGATAAAACGAGTGACAATGATAAGGAGAAGATTGAGCTTCTAACTAAAGAACTAAACTCTCTTAAGTTAGCTCATGAAACTATCTACGACGATCATCGAGAACTTTTAAGGGCTCATGAGAAGTTACGCTTTGAAAAAGCTCAATCTTGAGCAAGAGCATGAGTTCTTAAAAGCAATCAATGATGATCTTCGCAAGAAAAGTTCTTCTTACATTGTCAAGCGTTTACTCTTATCTACTTACATGCCTCAAGTCAAGTCTAGTAACAAGTACAAGAAAGATACTTCCTCTAGTAGTAAGAATAATAATGTCAAATCCAATATTGTTGCTTCTAGTAGTTCTCTTGATTCCACTAATGATTCTCTTAGCCAAGTTACACTTGAGCAAGAAAACATCTTATTGAAGGGAATTATAGAGAAAGGTGTTTACAAGAGCCTTGCCGGGAGTAAGCAATTCGAGGAAATTGTACGCAAGCAAGGAAGGCACCGGAAGAATCAAGGTGTTGGTTTTGAACGAAAGTTCAATGCCAATGGAGTTGAGTGGGAAGAAGATCAATACCCCAAGACGAAGTTTGTTCCTCAACAAGAGAAGTATGATCCTACTTCCTTCAAGGGAACACAAGCTCAAGATGATCTTCCACCACAAGACCACAAGAACAAAGGCAAGGACAAGCTTCAAGAAGAGATTGATGCATTTGAAGAAGCACCTAAAGCCTCGTTCAAGTGGGTTCCCAAGACTACGTCAAGTTCTACTTCATCAAGTACAACTACAACTCCAAGTATTCCCATTAAGATGATGTGGATCTTGAAGAAGAAGAACTAGAGAGTTCTTGAGGGTGACTCCGCCAACATTCTTCACTCATATCATTTTGGCAAGAACAAATGCAATCAACTTCCACATCTTGCACTAGCTAAAGGAGTCACACACCCTCATGTTGGTAAGGCAAGGGACAAGGTAACCTAATGATTTCATGGACATCATCTTGTGTGTGCATCACTCTATGTCTATGGATATTCTTGTTTGTTCCTTGTGGGACTAACCCATGTAGGTAAGTTGAAAGTGCAACTCACTCCAAAGGATTGCTCCAAATGATCTACATCAACATTGAGCATCTACATCTTCAACACCTACATGAAGTCATCATCAACAAAACCCAAGGTTAGTTCATCCCTCTAAGGGGGGATCTCACATCTAGGGGGAGCTTAACTCTAAGAATTGAGTCAAAGCAACTCTAATGGTGTGAACACATCAAAGCATTATGTAAAAGTGGTAACCCCACTTGAGCTTAAATGATGAGTATGATCTATGATCAAATGTTCTCATTTGACTCCTAAGTCAATATACTCATATATAGATGACCTAGTCATCGCCAATCGTTTGATAGATGCTAGAATTGGATGTGCATGCTTTGCCACATATTTCATTTGCCATCTTATTGTGTGAGCATGTTGGTGCATATCTTACTCATTCAAGGACATCCACTTGTTGTTTTGATTGCGATGGTTATATTATGAGAGCTAACAAACTATGCATTCCCAAGTCTTCTCTTCGTTTGCTCCTTTTGCAAGAGGCTCATGGAGGTGGACTCATGGGACACTTTGGATGCGACAAGACTTTCGCCATGCTCTCCAAGAACTATTATTGGCCAAAGATGTTTCGCGATGTTGCCCGCTTCACCAACCGGTGCTCTACATGTTGCAAAGCTAAGTCACACTCTCAGTCCCATGGTTTACATATGCCTTTACCTATTCTACATCAACCTTGGGAAGACATTAGCATGGATTTTGTGCTTGGATTACCTAGAACTCAAAATGGCAAGGATTCGGTTTTTGTTGTTGTGGACCGTTTCTCTAAAATGGCTCATTTTCTCCCATGCAATAAGATAGACGACGCTTCACATGTTGCCAATCTCTTTTGTAGGGAAATCTTGAGGTTGCATGACGTGCCAAAGACAATTGTGTCGGATCGAGACGTCAATTTCTTAAGCTACTTTTGTAAGACACTATGTGCCAAGCTCGGGATCAAGCTACTATTCTCCACGGCATATCATCCTCAAACCGATGGACAAACGGAAGTCACCAACCAGACGCTTGCGACTCTCCTATGTGTGTTGATCAATAAGAACATCAAGGAGTGGGAGGAGTGCCTACCCATCGCCGAGTACGCCTACAATCGTGCAAGACACTCTACAACTGGCAAGTCCCCCTTCGAGGTCGTCTACGGTTTCAACCCTTTGTCGCCATTGGACATCCTTCCTCTACCGCTTCAAGAACGAGCAAACATGGACACAAGTGCAAGAGCCTCCTACCTCAAGAAGATGCATGAAGAAACGCATTCAACGATCGAGCGCCAAGTACAACGACTCGCTTCCAAGCTCAACCTCAAGAAGTCTCCTATGGTGTTCCAACCGGGTGATCAAGTATGGATACATCTCCGCAAAGACCGCTTCCCCAAGGAACGCAAGTCCAAGCTACTTCCAAGAGTCGATGGACCATTCAAGGTGATCGCATGCTACAACGACAACGCCTACAAGGTCGACATCCCACGCAACAAGTACAATGTTAGCGACATCTTCAACGTCAAAGACTTGGCCAAGTACCATGGTGATGAAGAGCATGATCCGTGGACGGATCTTTCCCAAGGGGGGAAGATGATGCGGAGCATCCCTCGACTACTCGCACCGGCACTCCATCACCACCGCAAGCACCAAGTGGCCCAATGACAAGAGCACGTGCACGCACCATCGAGAACGAGGTTGACTCTCTCCTCTTTGAGTTTCGTTTGGTTTCACATGATAATTGGATTCTACCATCATCGGAAACATTGTGCATGCTTAGGTGAAGGAAATATGCCCTAGAGGCAATAATAAAGTTATTATTTATTTCCTCATATCATGATAAATGTTTATTATTCATGCTATAATTGTATTAGCCGAAAACATGATACATGTGTGAATACATAGACAAACTTAATGTCACTAGTATGCCTCTACTTGACTAGCTCATTAATCAAAGATGGTTATGTTTCCTAACCATAGACATGTGTTGTCATTTGATTAACGGGATCAAATCATTAGGAGAATGATGTGATTGACCTGACCCAATCCGTTAGCTTAGCATTTGATCGTTTAGTATGTTGCTATTTCTTTCTTCATGACTTATACAAAGTTCCTATAACTATGAGATTATGCAACTCCCGTTTACCGGAGGAACACTTTGTGTGCTACCAAACGTCACAACGTAACTGGGTGATTATAAAGGAGCTCTACAGATGTCTCCAATGGTACACGTTGAGTTGGCGTATTTCGAGATTAGGTTTTGTCACTTCGATTGTCGAAGAGGTATCTCTGGGCCCTCTCGGTAATGCACATCACTATAAGCCTTGCAAGCAATGTGGCCAATGAGTTGGTTATGAGATGATGCATTACGTAACGAGTAAAGAGACTTGCCGGTAATGAGATTGAACTAGGTATTGGATACCGACGATCTAATCTCGGGCATGTAACATACCGATGACAAAGGGAACAACGTATGTTGTTATGCGGTTTGACAGATAAAGATCTTCATAGAATATGTAGGAGCCAATATGAGCATCAAGGTTCCGCTATTGGTTATTGACCGGAAACAGTTCTAGGTCATGTCTACATTGTTCTCGAACCCGTAGGGTCTGCACGCTTAACGTTACGATGACAGTTTTATTATGAGTTTGTAAGTTTTGATGTACCAAAGGTTGTTTGGAGTCCCGGATGTGATCACGGACATGACGAGAAGTCTTGAAATGGTCGAGACATAAAGATTGATATATTGGAAGCCTATATTTGGATGT
>NW_025227561.1:0-6644 GCF_018294505.1 Triticum aestivum | reverse complement strand
CGGCCTCCTCAGGCTAGCTCCCGAGGGGCAGAGAGTTCCATGCAAGGTGCACCTCACGAGGCTCAGCTGACGCGAGCCATGAAGACCAAGGCCAGGCGGGCGCCAGCGGGCGCAGAGCGGCAGTTTCCCCTTTGGTGCAAAGGGGGCAAGCGACATGTGTGGAGTCCCGAGGAATCAGCCAAAGATTTCCATTCTAGTGCAACAAGACCAAGACCGCCAGGACGACAAGATGGAGGTCATCACCGAGCCTACCACAGCGTCACGACCAGAGGCTTTTCGCAGGCGAGTACCACTTTAGTCCGGATAGGATGTACTACTTGTCCCCCTCCAAATCTGGCCGTTGTGGAATCCCTTCCCGCCAACATTTGGGAAGAGTACCAAGGCCACTATAAATAGGACTTAGCCACCACGAAAGTGGGGACGAAGAGATCGGATCACCTCTCATCAAACCACATCACCAGCTCTCTTGAGCTCAAGAACACCTCACCTCCTGAGGCCAGTTCATTCGCTGTACTAGTTCATCCTCAGCCCTTCGAGGCAATCCACCAAAACGCTGGAGTAGGGTATTACACCGCAAGGTGGCCCGAACCAGGATAAACTGTTGTGTCTCTCCGTCCCTTTGAACTCGACGCGCTAGGCTTCGAAAGATCCCGAGTAGGCAGCCTGGGTAGGTTGAGATCTCCGCACGCACCCTAGAGTTTGAACCTATCTAGGGTTTGTGGAACGCAAAATCCGACATTTGGCGCACGAGGTAGGGGTGCGTCGGGGATCCGCTACTCTGTCCGTCACATCACACCACCGGCTCCAATGGCGGGCGCTCCTTCGTCGACTCGACCGTCGCGTGTCTCTGAGGGGGCCTAGGGGCTCCGCGCTTTCACCCCCTCCTTGCGACAGGTGGATTGGCCACCTAAGTTCAAGCCAGAGATGCCGCCACCCTACGACGGCGCGACGGACCCGGCCGACTTCTTCCAGGCATACGAGGAGGCAGTCTGGGTGGCCGGTGGAGATGACAAGGTGAAGGCCAACTGGCTCCCGATGGCCCTCATAGGCGCACTGCGCCTTGGTTGCTCAACTTGCCGGAATCCTCCGTGGCCTCCTAGGAGGAGCTGCGCTGCCTATTCATTGCACACTTCGCAGTGCCGATGCCTCCTGTCGACACAGCTCTCCTGGGTGGCTCGCAGGCACCACCCTCTGACCGGCACATCAAGCAGTTCTACCACCAAGTGAGCGCTGCCTAGGTGAGCCCCAGGGCCACTCCGGGCTGGGCAACACCTAAGGCCGACCTCGCCTTCGGACCAGAAGATCATCCAGCAACCACGGTGGGAGCAGGCACACTGCCGATACTCTGCACCCCCACCATCTGCGATGTGGCGGTCACCAAGACCCATCACGGCGGAGCCCGCCTCAACGTGCCCATCTAACATTTTTTTTCAACTCCTTCTAAAGGCAGCCCAAGACCACAAGGCAAGTATATGCATCATACTCATGTGCATGTTGATCTCTTTCTGATGTACATATTGTTTGCAGAAAGAATTCATGAACATGGAGGTACACTTCCTATACACATCATTTGCTCTGATGCATATAGCCAAGATGCATGTAACTCATTGCTTGCCCTATCATGCTTATGCATTCACATGTTCTTATATTCTATCTTTACATGATTGCATACATGTAGGGGGAGCCTATGCATGTTACATGTCTTTCCAAAGCATTACTTGTTATTCTTCATATCTTTTTATCTAAAGCTTTGATGTATGTTGTCATCAATTACCTAAAAGGGGGAGACTGAAAGCACAAGTGCTCCCTGGGTTATTTTGGTAATTAATGTCAATATATCTCTTGTTGGACTAATACTTTCATCTAGTATATTTCAGATGAGTTCAACAATGGTGTGGTAAGGACAAGAGGATGTGGAACCCCTTCAAAATGCTAAGGACAAAGATTGGCAAAAGCTCAAGACTCTTCATTTATATTTTAGTGATCCAAGATCACATTGAGTCCATAGGAAAGGTAATACTATTAAAAGGGGATGAGGTGTTGCTTACTGGTCTACTTTCTCAAAGTTCTTATTAATATTGCTCCAAAACCCTCAGCCACTTTCTCTTCCAAATATGTCCAAAACTCAAAGTCAAACTCGGCCCCACCAAAATGATCCATCCGGCGCCACCGAGTTTAGTTGACATAGAGACTGCGAGAAAGCTTAGCAATTTGGTTACACCGATACGGATCTTGGTCTCATCAAGATGGCCCTGCAAACTCTCTGTTGCCTATTCCAATTATTTCGATCTCACCGAAATGTGCAATCGGTCCCACCGAGTTTGCTTGACCAACTCTCTGTTTGCTCTTTGCTGAAATCGGTCTCACCGAGTTCAAGCAATCGGCTTCACCGAGATGAGATTCTACCCTAGCCCTAGCACATCAAGTCCACTTAGTTGTTCTAGATGGTCCCACCGAGATTCCTAAGGTTCGGATTTTGAACAGAATCGGTCTCACCGGGTTCTTCTATTCGGACTGATCGAGTTGGGTAAAATGTGTGTAACGGTTGGATTTTGTGTGGAGGCTATATATACCCTTCCACTCACTTTCCATTTGTGAGAGAGCCATCAGAACGTGCCTACACTTCCACTACTCATTTTCTGGTAGAGAAATACCTACTCATGTGTTGAGACCAAGATATTCCAATCCTACCACAAGATTCTTGATCTCTAGCCTTCCCAAGTTGCTTTCCACTAAAATCATCTTTCCACCATTGCCAAATCTATGAGAGAGAGTTGAGTGTTGGGGAGACTATCATTTGAAGCAGAAGAGCATGGAGGTCATCATCAACACACCATTTATTATCTTTTGAAGAGTGGCGTCTCCTAGATTGGTTGGGTGTCGATTGGGAGCCTCCGACAAGATTGTGGAGTTGAACCAAGAAGTTTGTAATGGCAAGGAGATTTCCTACTTCGTGAAGATCTACCCGTGTGAGGCAAGTCCTTCGTGCGCGATGGCCATGGTGGGATAGATAAGGTTGCTTCTTTGTGGACCCTTAGTGGGTGGAGCCCTCCGTGGACTCGCGCAACCGTTACCCTTCATGGGTTGAAGTCTCCATGAACGTGGATGTACGATAGAACCACCTATCGGAACCACGCCAAAAATCTCCGTGTCTCCATTGCATTTGCTCACTCCAATCCCATCCCTTTACTTTCTTGCAATTAGCATGCTTTACTCTTTCCACTGCTCATACTCATGCCATGCTTGCTTGAAATGTATTGTGAATGCTTAAACTTGTGTTAAAATGCCACCTCAACTTGAATAACTTGAAAATTGCCACTTTTGCTTGTTGAGGGTCTAATCCCCGTCTAGACCCCTCTTCTCGATCCTTTCACATTGTACTACCTATTATGAATTTTTGATGAAGTAATCCCTTTCGCTATCATAGTTACTCCACGGGTTCTGGGTTGTCGTCAACCGGGAATACCGAGTAGTGAATTGAATCCACACCAAGATTTAGTACTCCTAGTACTATGTTGTTGGGAAGATTAATACTCCATTATGTCATTCCTAGCTTGATCAGCTACGTCACTTTTTTGCTAATTTTAACAGTGCTACCTGGTCTTTCTTCCCGGTGCACATTTTTGACAATGAACTAAGCTTGTGTCAAACTTTCATCATCATATAGTTTTGCTTAGACAACATGACAGAGTCTAAGCTTGGGTCATATCCGTGGTTCCGTTGACCTTTAGCTTCACCACTCCATTTTCTTTGATCATCTTACTGATCGGTCACCTCTTCATGAAACCTCTCTGTGTCATGATCATCATCGACATTCTGGTTCTTCCAGGATATCAATCGAATTCATGGTGAGTAATACCATCCTTGCCCTTGATGATTTTTGTTATCATCGATCACTTCCATGCTTTCCTTCCAAACATAGACTTGGTTTTGTTTTGGTTGAACCTTAAGTTCCTTGCTATCCATCTTATGTTATGTTCTACCTTGGAGTATTACCATCTCTTATGTCAAGAATGTCATGAGAATTTCACCACCTTTTAATAATTCTTGATACAAGTAATACTCATCACCATCACCATTCTTTTTTTGGTCCCTGTGGTGTTTCTAGCCAGAATACCGACAATTGACTATGATGTATGAATTCAAAACTTCTAGCAACCCTATTGCTTTGAAGTGAATTGTCGATAGTTTCATTCTAGGTCATTTGGTAATTGAATCACCATTCTAACATTGATCATGCTACTTAGTCATGATTTCCGGGAGCACTTTTCAATCAATGTTTAATTGAGGGTGTTTTCCTCGAGCATACGTCATAATATCATTTGATCTAACGAATGCTATCACCTTGTTCACTTAATGGTGGAAATCCATGTTTACATAATTCTCGATAAATTGTTGATGATCCCATCGGCCACCTCCTCATCTTTTCCATGATGGAATTGCATTAATTGTTCAAGAAGTTCCTGATCGATCCTTTGCATTCCCAAAGTATGACCTTTAGCTGATGACCATGTCAATGCTATCCCGAAGCATGTCTATGGTACTCCGAATATCCACAAGAACATTGGGAGTGCAATGCTAAATGTTTCTTGATCAACTATCCATACAACATTGTATGGGCAAACATCATAAATTCCTTGCCCCTTTGTCTAAATGGTTACATACATGGAGTCCTATCATGCATATCATGCTTGGCTTTTACTAGCGAAAGATATACTCCTTATACTCGGGTATAAACACATTTTCCTTTCCATTGATCTGATTAATATAATAATCACATTTTCACTTCCATTGTTTTGTTTAACCTTTCATGTAATTTGACTTATCTGAGCAGTGACAATTCCCTGCTCATGTAAACACCTCGGTGTACAACTCTGTTAGTAAGACCCTGTTACTATTGTTGATGACATTCTGGTAACCACCAGTTGGACAAGAACTTTGCCTACTAGTCTGCCTCATTCCTACGATTAGGAAAATGGTTCTCTTGGCCCCTCGCCCTTGGTACCAATGTTGTTGCCAACATAACTGATGAGGTATCCTCTGACATGCCTTGTTATCATGACCGTGCAAGATGTTAGCGCCCTTTCTACTTTTATCCCACATGGTGGGACCATAAACCACAGTTCCACAGGATCAAAACCTGAACCTGTTGTACATCCCTTTTTCTAAAGTTATTCCTCATGCTTGGCTTCATATGTAGATCACAATCCACCTTCCTAGAGATGATCTATTCTGGTTTCAGCCGCAATACTTGTTTCGTTGCTCTGAACCCCCTTCACACTCTACTCCAGGAATCAAATGATTGCTTACCCGTTTGAAACTTCTCTACCCTCTTATAATGCTCTCGATGTGTTTCATGTAATCAAATCGAGAGATACTTTATGCTTCTTCCCTTGAGTTAACCGTTCGTTGCTCAATCTAGTTAAAATCCATCCTTATAGGGTTTCCCCTCTTATCCTTTCATAAGTATGGTGAAGATCCTGAAGGAAGGACAACAAGTTCATCATGATGCATTGAAGCAGAGAAATAAAGACATCAATGAAAGGGATCAACTTCTTTGAGAAGAGCAGCCAGGAACGAGAAGATCTGTTAGAATTTCGTAACCAGAACTTTCCCCCTTACTCCACCTTATAAATCTCGGGATGAGATTTCTTGTAGTGGAGGAGATTTGTAACACCCCTAGTGTCAAGCTACAATAATCCCCCCTAATGGTGCCATGTCGTCACCTTTTTGCTAATCCGCTTGTCACTTGGTTAAAATTCATATCAAACTCAAAATTAAAATAAAGAAAAAAATATTTATTCAAACAACAAAATATAAGTGTTCATGTTCTTGCAAATATTCAATAAGTAATTGTCTTGATGAAACCAATATTAATTGATATATTAAATTACCCCTAACCTAATTAAAACAATGCCAAAACAACCTAATTAATCCTAATTCAAATGAAATCATCTTGCCTCAAAACTTTTTCTGACAGTGTCGTATAATGCCTAGTATTTGTTTTAACCAGTGGAACTTTTTACAAAAAACATTTGGTAACTAAAAGAAATAGAATATTGGATACAAAATAATGAAGAAAGAATAAAAAACAAAAGGGGAAATGACCTACTGTGCTACTTGGCCCAAGTAGCACAATATGCGGCCCAGTCCACCCCAGCCACGTAAACTCCCTTCTGATGAGGACATCAATACAATTGTTACACCCACAGCCCCTGCTGCTATACATACTGGACCAATTACTAGAGCTCGTGCACGCCAACTAAATTACCAGGTACTTTCGTTTCTTGGTAATGATTCTAATGTTCATGAGAATATGATGCTGCCTAAATTGGATACATTTGTTTTGCTTACAAATGAAGGGCCTAGCTTGGAGAAGGATGAACATTGGAGCAAGAACAAGCATGGAGATGATGGCATGCGCAAGGGGAACAAGAACGGAGTTACAAGTGATGATTTCAGGACTTTGAAGCCACCATAATGGATGCATGAAGCCTTGGACGAAATATACAAGATGCCACTTCATAAATTTCGTCCCGAGGCTATTTTAGGTGCTGCGTCACCTTATTATTGGGCCAGGCCCATGTAATTTCGAAATACATAAGTATAGGCTATTTTTAGAGTCCGTATGTGTGGGGAAACAA
>NW_025227560.1:0-10950 GCF_018294505.1 Triticum aestivum | reverse complement strand
CCGAGTCAAACTACAAGTCCAAAGGTGTTACATCACCTCCACTTGGGCCCATTGGCCTTGTACGACCTAGATTTAGTTTTAGGCTGCCTTGGGACGTCCTCCCACCTCCTTGGCCGCCACCCCTTGCTCCTATATAAGTAGATCCATCTAGTAGCTTTTCCTTGGGATTTGTTTAGTTAAAAGTTAGCCATTGCAACTTCGTGTACTTCGTTTGTGTCCAACGACCAGACCAAGACCGCTTACGGATCCCCACCTTTATCAATACTTCATATATACTCGCAATATTCAGATTGCTTTTATCATATTCTTGCTTGTTCTTCGATTGCTTGCAGGAATAGACCTTCGTGGTCAGGTTGATTGTGCTCCAGCGTGGTCAATAACCTCTCGGAGTTGGTTTAGCGGTTGCTAAGGCGCAACGTCGTGCACGTTTGTAGTCGGATCGTCAAAGTCATCTTCACCAAATCGATAGTTATCATCTCATCGAAAGATCGGGACACCCCGCCTCTATCAAACAGTTTGGCCAAACGCAAGAGGGACACGGCTCGCTCGGCGGAGGGCTGTTTCGTGACGTGGAGGTAGTCGTTGTTGTTGTTGTAAAGGTGCATTAGGTGCAGCGGGTGGTGGTGGTGGAAGACGCGCGAGCAATTCATTAAACTTGTTATCGAGCTTTGTTTAGAACGTCTTCTGATAGAGGCGAGGTTTCCCGATCTTTCGATGAGATGATAACTATCGATTTGGTGGAGACGACTTTGACGATCCGACTACAAACGTGCACGACGTTGCGCCTTAGCAATCGCTAAACCAATCTCCTGAGGTTACTGACGATGCTGGAAGCACGGTCAGGCTGACCACGAAGGTCTATTCCTGCAAGCAATCGAAGAACGAGCAAGAATATGATAAAGCAATTTGAATATTGCAAATAAATATGAAGTATTGATAATGGTGGGGATCCGGAAGCGGTCTTGGTCTGGTCGTTGGACACAAACGAAGTACACGAAGTTGCAATGGCTAACTTTTAACTAAACAAATCCCAAGGAAAAGCTACTAGATGGATCTACTTATATAGGAGCAAGGGGTGGCGGCCAAGGAGGTGGGAGGACGTCCCAAGGCAGCCTAAAACTAAATCTAGGTCGTACAAGGCCAATGGGCCCAAGTGGAGGTGATGTAACACCTTTGGACTTGTAGTTTGACTCGGATTCTGCTGCAGCATCAGATTGTTTCGTCCACAACTTAACGCTCCGGACGAATTTGAAGGTGATTCCACTTGGGTTTGAAAGTGCACGAAATCTAGTTTCCAACAAAAAAAATCACCCAATTTGGAGTCCGTATGAAAAACTTGTGTGCGTTTTGAGTCAGGTATGTCTGTGCAGTCCGAATCTGAATCCAGAACGTGAGAGACTTGGACTCTATCTTCTCTTGGGCCAAAAGTGACGTGAGAGAACTTTTTGGACAGCAAATAAACATCTCTTTCTTCCTTATCTTCATATGTGGATTGTACAAATGTCCCATACACCTGCAATTAGACAAAACACAAAAGTGTGTGAAGTATTTTTGTTCTGGATAACATAAATAGATTATTGAATAGTTTGCACTAGAAATCACCTGACAAATATGCATATATGCAATATTTTTGGTCATATCCAAGGTAGTCATGTCCTCATCATCCTCCCCTTCTTGAAAATAAAGCCGTCCTCGGCGTTGCTTAATCTGAAATGTGGCTAACAAAAGAGACATGGTGTACATGTTGTATATGTATATGTCATCCATTTTTACTTCCCTTGATTATTGCATATATGACACATGAATAGATGAGTAACTTGCATAGTTCATAAAATCTAAAGCCAAAAAATTAGCACAAGAAGTAGAAGGCATGAAAATATTGCAACTCAGTTTGCACATATAAGTGAAGCTCTTATTCATTTCAAAAGATTGACAATGTTCATCATTAAACCATCCCAACATTGGTGAATAAACCTTACTTGCATCAAATTTACATGCTACAACATGCTTAAATAAGCAAACATGCAATAAGTCATTCAACACAGAATCATCACCAAGATTAGAGGTCATATCAAAATGATTAAACATTGGTTCTTTTGCATCAATAGTTAATTCAATGGGTGCACTCAAAATTGTTGGTATTTCAGTTGTTTGATCACATGGCAAAGTCAAATTATCAACGTAGTCCTTTAAAATAGGTGGTGTGATCAAAGTAGTGGGTAGCTCATCAGATGGTGCATTCAAATTGACAAGGCATTCATCATTCTCATGTAGAGATGGAAGATCAGTACCTTTGTCATTACCTCTTATGATCAACTCAGATGATGTAGCCACTCTCGGGGGTGATGTGTCACATGGTGGAGGTGATGTAGTCTTGACAACAACGGATGTGGTTGTCATAGTATGCCTAGTAGTTGAAGGAACAATCATATCAACTCTTGGAATGTGCACCGTGCGCTTGTTCTCCTCGTGGCCAACACGTTGTTTTATTTCCTGTTCAGCTTTGCAAGCAAGATGAAACAAATGGTCCATAGGATAACACTCTTCATGAATTAGTATCTCTTGAATATCACGGTTTAATCCTCCCCAAAATCTATCCATAAAATCATCTTCACTTTCTTCTAAAGAGGAATGCAACAAGGTAGTTTGTAAATCATCATAATATTTTGTTACAGTTTCACTACCTTGTTTTAAGTGTTGCAACTTCTTAATCATGTCATGAGTATAATAAGCAGGGACGAAAGTATGTCGCATGGCAAGTTTCAAATCATCCCAAGTAGTAGGTATATAATCAGGGTGTAACCGACAATATTCACTCCACCAAACCAAAGCATAACCAGTGAAAGAACCAACCGCAACCTTAACCTTTTTATGTTCATCGAAATTATGGGAAGCAAATATATTTTTTATGTCGAATTCCCATTCAATATATAAAGCAGGTTTAAAACGGCCATTAAATGGTGGTATAGATACATTAACCTGATCATGTGCATTTGGATGTTTGTGCACCTCTCGTGACGGTTGTGGTATTTGCAAAGGTGGTGGCACGTCTCCCGCGATCGACAAAGCCCATGAATTGACTCTGGATCCTGTCATGATTAGTAGAACAAGAAACAAAACCCAAAAATAATGTTCCTATAACTACTAGGATGTGGTGGTAAAACGCTCACAGTAAAGCAAATATCAATGTCTTACAAGTTCTTACCATGCAGCAGGCGATGATCGGCAACCAGCGGTGTCAAGTAACTCCGAATATTGAGTAAAGCGATTGCCAGGGGAGCGTACGTATACACGGTGTAGAAATATGTGGAGCTGGGTTGGCTATATATGGTAGCAAAAGATTAGCAATAATCAATTCAAAGATGCAATGTTGAATAAACGCTCAACGACGGTACTGTGCTGGTCCTAGGCTAGACCTGATAGAGGCGGGGGTGTCCCGATCTTTCGATGAGATGATAACTATCGATTTGGTGGAGACGACTTTGACGATCCGACTACAAACGTGCACGACGTTGCGCCTTAGCAATCGCTAAACCAATCTCCTGAGGTTACTGATGATGCCGGAAGCACGATCAGCCTGACCACGAAGGTCTATTCCTGCAAGCAATCGAAGAACGAGCAAGAATATGATAAAGCAATCTGAATATTGCAAATATATATGAGGTATTGATAATGGTGGGGATCCGTAAGCGGTCTTGGTCTGGTCGTTGGACACAAACGAAGTACACGAAGTTGCAATGGCTAACTTTTAACTAAACAAATCCCAAGGAAAAGCTACTAGATGGATCTACTTATATAGGAGCAAGGGGTGGCGGCCAAGGAGGTGGGAGGACGTCCCAAGGCAGCCTAAAACTAAATCTAGGTCGTACAAAGCCAATGGGCCCAAGTGGAAGTGATGTAACACCTTTGGACTTGTAGTTTGACTCGGATTCTGCTGCAGCATCAGATTGTTTCGTCCACAACTCAACGCTCCGGACGAATTTGAAGGTGATTCCAATTGGGTTGGAAAGTGCACGAAATCTAGTTTCCAACAAAAAAAGAATCACCCAATTCGGAGTCCGTATGAAAAACTTGTGTGCGTTTTGAGTCAGGTATGTCTGTGCAGTCCGAATCTGAATCCAGAACGTGAGAGACTTGGACTCTATCTTCTCTTGGGCCAAAAGTGACGTGAGAGAACTTTTTGGACAGCAAATAAACATCTCTTTCTTCCTTATCTTCATATGTGGATTGTACAATTGTCCCATACACCTGCAATTAGACAAAACACAAAAGTGTGTGAAGTATTTTTGTTCTGGATAACATAAATAGATTATTGAATAGTTTGCACTAGAAATCACCTGACAAATATGCATATATGCAATATTTTTGGTCATATCCAAGGTAGTCATGTCCTCATCATCCTCCCCTTCTTGAAAATAAAGCCGTCCTCGGCGTTGCTTAATCTGAAATGTGGCTAACAAAAGAGACAAGGTGTACATGTTGTATATGTATATGTCATCCATTTTTACTTCCCTTGATTTTTGCATATATGACACATGAATAGATGAGTAACTTGCATAGTTCATAAAATCTAAAGCCAAAAAATTAGCACAAGAAGTAGAAGGCATGAAAATATTGCAACTTAGTTTGCACATATAAGTGAAGCTCTTATTCATTTCAAAAGATTGACAATGTTCATCATTAAACCATCCCAACATTGGTGAATAAACCTTACTTGCATCAAATTTACATGCTACAAGATGCTTAAATAAGCAAACATGCAATAAGTCATTCAACACAGAATCATCACCAAGATTAGAGGTCATATCAAAATAATTAAACATTGGTTCTTTTGCATCAATAGTTAATTCAATGGGTGCACTCAAAATTGTTGGTATTTCAGTTGTTTGATCACATGGCAAAGTCAAATTATCAACGTAGTCCTCTAAAATAGGTGGTGTGATCAAAGTAATGGGTAGCTCATCAGATGGTGCATTCAAATTGACAAGGCATTCATCATTCTCATGTAGAGATGGAAGATCAGTACCTTTGTCATTACCTCTTATGATCAACTCAGATGATGTAGCCACTCTCGGGGGTGATGTGTCACATGGTGGAGGTGATGTAGTCTTGACAACAACGGATGTGGTTGTCATAGTATGCCTAGTAGTTGAAGGAACAATCATATCAACTCTTGGAATGTGCATCGTGCGCTTGTTCTCCTCGTGGCCAACACGTCGTTTTATTTCCTGTTCAGCTTTGCAAGCAAGATGAAACAAATGGTCCATAGGATAACACTCTTCATGAATTAGTATCTCTTGAATATCACGATTTAATCCTCCCCAAAATCTATCCATAAAATCATCTTCACTTTCTTCTAAAGAGGAATGCAACAAGGTAGTTTGTAAATCATCATAATATTTTGTTACAGTTTCACTACCTTGTTTTAAGTGTTGCAACTTCTTAATCATGTCACGAGTATAATAAGCAGGGACAAAAGTATGTCGCATGGCAAGTTTCAAATCATCCCAAGTAGTAGGTATATAATCAGGGTGTAACCGACAATATTCACTCCACCAAACCAAAGCATAACCAGTGAAAGAACCAACCGCAACCTTAACCTTTTTATGTTCATTGAAATTATGGGAAGCAAATATATTTTTTATGTCGAACTCCCATTCAATGTATAAAGCAGGTTTAAAACGGCCATTAAATGGTGGTATAGATACATTAACCTGATCATGTGCATTTGGATGTTTGTGCACCTCTCGTGACGGTTGTGGTATTTGCAAAGGTGGTGGCACGTCTCCCGCGATCGACAAAGCCCATGAATTGACTCTGGATCCTGTCATGATTAGTAGAACAAGAAACAAAACCCAAAAATAATGTTCCTATAACGACTAGGATGTGGTGGTAAAACGCTCACAGTAAAGCAAATATCAATGTCTTACAAGTTCTTACCATGCAGCAGGCGGTGATCGGCAACCAGCGGTGTCAAGTAACTCCGAATATTGAGTAAAGCGATTGCCAGGGGAGCGTACGTATACACGGTGTAGAAATAATATCCAAGGTAGTCATGTCCTCATCATCTTCTCCATGCCATCTATCTTCGCCATGGCCTCTTCAAATCTGTTTAGCACATCTTGCACCTCTTCACTCATCATTTGCTGAAATTTATCATGCAACTCCTTATTCGTCATGTTCTCCCAGTCAGTCTCGTCCGCTTGTGATCCTAGCATGGTTAGCAGCAATAGAAACACACAAGAATATGATCCTACAGACTACTAACAAAAGGTGGTGGTGGGTGTCACTAATCCGTCAAGCAAGTCTCAAATTCTTACCAGTTCTTACCCAGCAGCAGGCGGTGATCGGCAACCGTTGTAGTCAAAACTCTCAAAGGTTGGATAGAGCGATTACCAGGGAGACTCAAACGCACGACGTAGATGTATGTGGAGCTGGGAAGGCTTATAATATGATAGCAAAAAGGGTCAGCAATAATCAATTTAGAGTTGCAAAGTTGAATAAACGCTCAACGACGGTACTGTGCTGGTCCTAGGCTAGACTATGCTAGAGACGCGAGCCTAGAACACTAACAAAATCACGGCGTTGCACGTAAACAAGGGAGAAGCACACTCTGGAATTTTTTTTGCGCTCTGTTTTCTTTTTTTTTTGTGCTCCTCTTTTGTTTTGTTTTTGCGAAAAATCACTATAATGGCGAGTGTCTCAAAACTCTTCCCAGGTCAAACTGACAGGATGGGCACGAAATTTTTTTGACAATTTTTTTCGGAAATCAGGGCAGCGACGATGAAAAAGTGCGGCAAAAAATCACTATGATGGCGAGTGTCTCAAAACACTCCCTGGGACATAAAAATAGGATAGGGAAAAAATATTTTCGGTCGCCGAAATTTTGGTATTGCGGTGCTATGATCCAAGATGATCTTATATGACAATCTTAATGTAGTATGATGCTATAGTTCTTGCTTATAAGCCTGGGTGGCTCTTTCACTTTTGAGCTCTTTTCTCATGCAAAACTTCATGAACCAAGATAGCAATTATGTATGCTATGACAACTTTGTGACACACAAGTTGATTCCAAGATATGCACCACTTTGGTATGGTATGCTATGGAGTATGATCACTAATGTGCACAAGTCATGTTGCCGGCAATACTCAATGGCTAGTCTTGATGGGTAAGCTACGCAAAAGTAAGGCTATGTGGGGTATCAATGCAATTGCAAGGTATAACAAAGATGTCGTCGAGGTTACCGTCCTTGGCAATGTTGAGTAGTTGATGAAGATGAGCGGTGGTGATGGTGACGTCGAACCATACCTATATAGTCGAAACACAATAGGACACGGGAAGCACAACTCAAAATCTCAAAGACCAAAACGTGTCAAAATCGACATAGGAGGTAGCGGTGAGCGGTGGTGGTGTTTGTGGAAGGTGTTGTGGGTATGCGGAAGGAGGCGTGGGCACCGGGGCAAAATTGGGCGAAAGTATGCGGAAGTGGCGTGGGGGTTGGAATTGCTTTTCCCAGGGGCCGGATGTCCGGGCCAGCTGCCGGATGTCCGGTGCACCGGATGTCTGGTGGACACGGGGTGGATGTCCGGGCTCTGGATCGGGGACGAACACGATGAACTCCACGGGGAAAATTGCAACTCCGGGGAAAAATTCGGACGAATTGATGGATGGAAAAGGGTGGGGAGGGTGGGGAAAGCTAGATCCACACGCAGCAACACAAATCCATGGACCAAATCCAACAAAATTTCATCACACCGACAAATCACAAAAAAAATTTGGGGCTATTTCTGGTGGGGATTTTCGGATTTGGGACGAAAACAACAAAATCAAGCTAGAAAACACGGGGTAGGGGCTCCATAAACATGATCAACGTGGCTCATGATACTAAGATGATGCAGGGCGGAACCCTATGGTGACGATCTTTCACGTTTGGAGTGGATCCTACGGGGAATCACGAAGAACACGCGGAAGCACAAAGGAGAAACACGGGGAAAATGAGAGAGAATCACTAAACCGACAAGGAATCAATCACACAAGTGCTAGATCACCGAGAACAAAGAGTAACTCATGATCCACAATCAACAAAGGTAACGATACAAAGGAACCGTTCTTCTCCGTATGGAGGTCTTGATGATCTTCCCTAGAAAGGGGTCTTGAATCCGCTTGGGGGATCTTCTCCGCTCTCACACAAATATGAGCTAAACCAATGCTAACCCTAAAACGTACGGGGTGAGGGAGTATATATAGTCAAAGGGTGAAGGGGTACAGGGGTCACGGCCCAAAGGAGCTGCGCGCAGGTAGAGGGCGCCGGATGTCCGGGCGACGGGCCAGATGTCCAGGCGCTCACGAGGTGCCGGATGTCCGGGCTAGAGGGGTTGGATGTCCGGGCCAGTGGAGTTGACTCTTCTGTGCACTTGAGAGGCGACGCCGGATGTCCGCGGCTTCGGGAGGCGCCGGATGTCCGGGGCGAACGCCGGATGTCCGGGCTGTCGGGGCAAGCTTCTGTGCTCCCTGGACAATAGTGCCGGATGTCCGGGATTTAGGCCGGATTTCTGGTGGGGGCCGGATGTCCGGGCTGGACGCCGGTTGTCCGGGCCCTGTAGCTTCTTCTGCAGATGCTTGGCCTTGTGGATCTTCAGGGGCCGGATGTGCGGGGTCCTGGCCGGATGTCCGGTGCCTAGAGGCTGTCCTTGCTTTCTTCCATTGGTCCTCTTCTTCCACGGACTTGGGGTCTTGACCATCTTCACGTGCATCCTTGGGAGGGTCCTCTTGGTACCTAATCATGCACAACATTCCGGATTGAGGTAGTAGCCATGTCTCGAGAGGATCGTATGAGATATCATCAAGGAGAGAAGTCACCTCAGTCTCGAGAGTTCGAGCTCTGCTCTAGTCATGGGTCCTCTTGGTGCTTGGTGAGGCGACGGAAGGTCCGTGGGGATGACCGAAGGATGCTCCGCATCAACTTGTGTTGAAGTTTGTGATTCCCGTAGCATGCACGTATGGTGAACCGCTTTGTGATGAAGTTGGAGCATAAATTATTTATTGATTGTCTTCCTTATGAGTGGCGGTCGGGGACGAGCGATGGTCTTTTCCTACCAATCTATCCCCCTAGGAGCATGCACGTAGTAGTTTGTTTTCAATGACTTGTAGATTTTTGCAATAAGTATAAGAGTTCTTTATGACTAATGTTGAGTCCATGGATTATATGCACTCTCACCCTTCCACCATTGCTAGCCTCCCTTGTGCCGTGCAACTTTCACCGGTACCATACACCCACCATATACCTTCATCAAAACAGCCACCATACCTACCTATTATGGCATTTCCATAGCCATTCCGAGATATATTGCCATGCAACTTTCCACCGTTCCATTTATTATGACACGCATCATCATTGTCATATTGCTTTTGCATGATCATGTAGTTGACATCGTATTTTTGGCAAAGCCACCTTCATAATTCTTCCATACATGTCACTCTTGATTCATTGCATATCCCGGTACACCGCCGGAGGCATTCATATAGAGTCATATTTTGTTCTAAGTATTGAGTTGTAATCTTGAGTTGTAAGTAAATAAAAGTGTGATGATCTTCATTATTAGAGCATTATCCCAAGTGAGGAAAGGATGATGGAGACTATGATTCCCCCACAAGTCGGGATGAGACTTCGGACTTAAAAAAAGAAAAGAGAAAGGCCAAATAAAAAAAGAGAAAGGCCAAATAAAAAGAAGAAAAGAAAAAATGAAAAAATGAGAGAAAAAGAGAGAAGGGACAATGTTACTATCCTTTTTACAACACTTGTAAGTAGCACCATTATCTTCATGATAGAGAGTCTCCTATGTTGTCACTTTCATATACTGGTGGGAATTTTTAATTATAGAACTTGGCTTGTATATTCCAATGATGGGCTTCCTCAAAACGCCCTAGGTCTTCGTGAGCAAGCAAGTTGGATGCACACCCAAGTTTCTTTTATTGAGCTTTCATACATTTATAGCTCTAATGCATCTGTTGCATGGCAATCCCTACTCACTCACATTGATATCTATTAATGGGCATCTCCATAGCCCGTTGGTACGCCTAGTTGATGTGAGACTATCTTCTCCTTTTTTTGTCTTCTCCACAACCACCATTCTATTCCACATATTGATAGAGGCAAAGGTGTCCCGTCTTTCGATGAGATGATGGATTTCGCTTTGGTGGAAGTCGACTTTGACGATCCGACTACGAACGTGCGAGGACGTCGCGCCTTAGCAATCGCTAAACCAACTCCGAGAGGTTATTGACCACGCCGGAGCACGATCAACCTGACCACGAGGGTCTGTTTCCTGCGAGCAAACGAAGAACAAGCAAGAAACTGAGATTGCAATCTGGATATTGCGAATATAAGATGAAAGCTTTATTGATCAAGGTGGGGTTCTGTGACGCCTTTGTCTGGTCGTTGAACACAAACGAAGTACGTGAAGTTGCAGCTATGGCGAACTTTTAATCTAAACAAAACCCAAAGTTTAAACGATGCCCTAAGGGCTGTATATATGGAGGAAGAGGGGGGAATTTCGTGGCCCTTGGTGGAGGGGTCCGAAATCAACCCTATCTCTTGTTTCCCCACACATACGGACTCTAAAAATAGCCTATACTTATGTATTTCGAAATTACATGGGCCTGGCCCAATAATAAGGTGACGCAGCACCTAAAATAGCCTCGGGACAAAATTTATGAAGTGGCATCTTGTATATTTCGTCCAAGGCTTCATGCACCCATTATGGTGGCTTCAAAGTCCTGAAATCATCACTTGTAACTCCGTTCTTGTTTCCCTTGCGCATGCCATCATCTCCATGCTTGTTCTTGCTCCAATGTTCATCCTTCTCCAAGCTAGGCCCTTCATTTGTAAGCAAAACAAATGTATCCAATTTAGGCAGCATCATATTCTCATGAACATTAGAATCATTACC
>NW_025227559.1:10300-14089 GCF_018294505.1 Triticum aestivum | reverse complement strand
ACGTCCTCGCACGTTCGTAGTCGGATCGTCAAAGTCGACTTCCACCAAAGCGAAATCCACCATCTCATCGAAAGACGGGACACCTTTGCCTCTATCAGGTAGACTCAATCTCCAATGCTGCAACGTAGCCTCTCGGAACTATCTCCAAACATAGCTCACGAAGATCCTCGGCTAACTCCTTTGGTAATCCTCCGGTCATAAGTGTGTTTACATGGATCTTACGACTCAACGCATCGGCTACTACGTTAGCCTTTCCTGGGTGATAACGCAACCTCATATCGTAATACTTGGTGAGCTCCAACCATCTCCTTTGCCTGAGATTCAGCTCCTTCTGCGTGAAAATGTACTTCAAACTCTTGTCATCCGTATACACCTCACAATGGTTTCCGATGAGAAAATGTCTCCATGTCTTCAATGCATGCACTACGGCTGCTAACTCCAAATCATGTGTAGCATAATTCAACTCATGGGGCTTAAGCTGTCGTGAAGCATACGAAACAACTCTTCCCTCCTGCATAAGCACTGCTCCAAGTCCTCAACGTGAAGCGTCGCAATACACCTCATAATCCTTGCGCTGATCTGGCAAAATCAACACTGGCGATGTAACCAAACATTTCTTCAACTCCTGGAAACTGGCCTCACATTCCTCAGTCCATTTGAACTTGGTATCCTTCGTTAACAACTCCGTCATGGGCTTCGCAATCTTCAAGAAATTCTCAATGAATCTCCGGTAGTATCCTACCAGCCAAAGAAAACTTCGGATCTCTCCAACTGTCGTTGGTGCTACCTGATTTGTCACAGTGACAACCTTGGTGGGATCTACTACTATTCCTTCTCCGGATATAACATGTCCGAGGAATCCAACTTCTTTCAACCAAAACTCACATTTGCTGAACTTAGCATAAAACTGATGTTCTCTGAGCTTCTCTAGTACCAAACGCAAATGCTCCTTATGCTCTTCTTCATTCTTCGAGTAGACCAAAATATCATCAATGAACACCACGACGAACTTATCCAGAAATTCCATAAATACCTTGCTCATCATGTTCATGAAATATGTAGGTGCGTTAATCAGACCAAATGACATAACGGTATACTCATACAGCCCATACCTGGTGGTAAAAGCTGTCTTAGGTATATCCTGCTCCCGAATCTTCAACTGGTGGTATCCTGATCGCAGATCAATCTTAGAAAATACCTTAGCTCCTTGTAATTGGTCAAACAAATCATTGATCATCGGTAACGGGTATTTTTTCTTGATTGTTACTTCATTCAGTCCTCGATAATCAACAACCATCGTCAACGATCAATCCTTCTTCTCCACTAGACGTACTGGCGATCCCCAAGGTGAAGAACTTGGGCGAATAAAGCCTTTATCATGTAACTCCTTAATTTGCTTCTTAATTTCCTCCAAATCTTGTGCAGGCATCTGGTATGGTCTCTTAGATATCGGCCCTATATCTGGCAAAAGCTCAATCAAAAACCCAATGTCTCTATCTGGTGGCATGCCTGGCAACTCTTCAGGAAATACATCAAGGAAATCCTTCACCACTGGTACTTCCTCCTGCACAACTCTTGATAAGGAATTTACTTGTGTCCTCTTCGGCTCATGCCGTGATACATACTTGATACTTCTTCCTTCTGGAGTGGTAAGCAAAATCGACTTACCAGCACAATCGATGTTTCCTCCATACATCGATAGCCAATCCATACCCAGAATTACATCCAAACCTTGTGATTCCAAAATGATTAAATCCGAGGGGAAAACATGCCTACCTATACTCAATGGCACTTGAAAACATCCTCGGCTGGCCATATATTCCGCTCCTAGTGAGCTTATTAACATAGGTGTTCTAAGAACTTTGGTGGGCAGCTTATACTTATCCACAAATCCCCTTGATATGTATGAATGCGATGCACCAGTATCAAAAAGAATGATTGCAGTAAATGACTTAACGAAAATCTTACCTATTACTGCATCTGGTTGGGCTTCAACCTCCTCCACGTTAACGTGGTTCACATGTCCCCTGTTGAAAGGGTTCGGCTTCTTCCCTGAGCTTCCATTGCCATTTCCATTCTGGGCTTCATGACATTCATTGGCATAATGTCCAGTCTTCTGACACTTATAGCAAGTGACTTGGCTCAGGCCTCTCTTGGCTACGGTTGACGGGTTGGTACGATTCTGGTCGTTGCTTCCTCCATTCCCATTACCATTCTTGGGGCCATTATGATTGTGTGAGCTACCTCCTCCATGGGTATGCTGGAAATGTCCTCCTGATTTCGGGGTAAAACGTGGCTTCTGCTGAGCTCCAGAATTGTACTTTCCTTGTCCATACTTCTTCTTGCGGTTCTCAATCTGCTGTTGCTTCCCTTCAATCATGAGAGCTCTATCTACCAACTCCTAGTAGTTGTTGAAAGTTGCTACCATCAACTGCATGCTCAGCTCATCATTCAGTCCTTCCAGAAACTTCTCCTGCTTAGCAGCATCCGTAGCAACGTCATCTGGGGCATAACATGCTAGCTTACTAAAGTCATCCACATACTGGCCAACAGTCTGTCCTCCTTGGCACAAGTTGCAAAATTCACGCTTCTTCATGGCCATAGCTCATGCTGAAACATGGGCAGTACGGAAAGCCTGCTGAAACTGGTCCCATGTGACAGTGTTAATAGGATAGGTGGCTATGAAGTTCTCCCACCATGATGATGTGGCTCCTTCTAGCTGATGTGCGGCAAAACGGACCCTTTCTGCATCTGTGCATCCTACAGTGGTCAACTCCCTTGCTGTCTTGCGGAGCCAATCATCTGCAACAATCGGCTCGGTGCTACTGGAGAACACCGGCGGATTTAGCCTAAGAAAACGGGTTAAGTGATCAATAGGTGGTGGCGGTGGTGGGTTGTTGTTGTTGTTGTTCCCCTGATTCTGATTCTGGACTAGCAACTGCATCAACGCATTCTGCTGCTGGATCAACTAAGTGAGCT
Source organism: Triticum aestivum (assembly GCF_018294505.1). Classification (NCBI taxonomy): domain Eukaryota; kingdom Viridiplantae; phylum Streptophyta; class Magnoliopsida; order Poales; family Poaceae; genus Triticum; species Triticum aestivum. The sequence goes on along the minus strand of NW_025227559.1, from coordinate 11,110 downwards.
CTAGTGGGAAAGCAAATCCATTGTCACGTCTCGGAGGCATCTGAGGGTTTTAGAAAAGATGAGAATATAGAATAGAATGAGGTCTGGAGGGAAAACACTACCCATATGCACATGAGACAAATGCATACAAAATCACTTCATTCAATCAAACAAGGGCATACAACGGTTTAACTATCGTTATAGATGTTCTCGGACTATACTAGATACATGGGAGAATACTACTTCTGCTATGGTGGTTGACTAGAAAAACTGCTCCGATGAAGACTCCATGATATCTGCTCCAGCTTCATCAACATAGTCATCATCGCTATCGTCGATGATGATGTAGTTCTCTGGACAAGTGCAATCATCTTCTCCTCCAGTTGTGGGAAATCCCATGAACACTTTTAGCTTCTTCTTTAGATCATCATTCTTCACCGCTAGTGTTGCTATTTCCTCCTCATATCCATCGCGTGTAGACTAGAGTTCTTCCTCCAGCTCCATGATCTTGGTCATGGCCTTCTTCAGGTCCATCATGCCTGCGCACATCTGGTTCTCCTGGTGTCGAATGTGTTGGTTTAACACCTAGATGAAAGCTCCAATTGATCTATCCTTCCTGCTGCTGATCATCTCCCATTGCTCATCTCGGTGCCCACAAATCTGGTAGATAGTATCCTTGAGATCCTTGTGGTAAACTTCTCCAATGCGCCCCATAGTGATGTGGGCTGCCATGCTCTTTCCTAGACTCCAGGTTGGTGCATTAAAGGAAAACTCTATGGGCTTAGTGACGGGCATGAACATCCTTCTTGGAACTTGTACTTGGACCGTACA
>NW_025227559.1:4286-9757 GCF_018294505.1 Triticum aestivum | reverse complement strand
ACCAGACCTCAAACAGTCTGATCTCTGTGCTTTAGTGTCATCCCTGGATCAGTAATGCTAACACGCACAGTACTTGAATTTATAACAGAGTAGCAATCACACACTTATTACATCGAATGTCTCAAAAGAGAACTTATTACAATAAATATGGCTTAAGGCCATCTAATAACGATAACAACGGAAGGCTTGGAAGATAAATGAGTCCATCAACTCCAACGACATCACTGAGTATAGAACCACGACCTAAAGGCACCTTACTCGTCGTCTGAAAAGTCTGCAACATGAACGTTGCAGCCCGAAAATGGGTCAGCACATGCAATATGCTGGCAATGTAACACATAGAGAGTAATGAATGAATAAAACTATACTACATGCATATATGGCTGGTGGAAAGCTCTATGGTTACGGTTTTGCATAAAGCCAATTTTTCCCTACTGCAAAGGAATAAATTGTATTTAACTATCATGGTGGTTGTTAAACATTGAGAAGATAGACATCCTCTCAATCCCAATTAAGCATCATCATTAAAACCCAACAATATTAATTAAAGTAACATGATGAGATTCACATGATAATCCAAGTACTAGATACTCAAAACGTCCATAACCGGGGACACGGCTAACCATGATTAGTTTGTACACTCTCCAGAGGTTTGCGCACTTTTCCCCACAAGACTCGATCTCCTCCATCGGGATTCTCACACTACATGGTGTTTGAGAAACGGATGACCGAGACATAGTCTTTCAGAAGCGCTAGCACCTGACGATCGGGTAGACAGTTACACCTACTTTCCCCTACATCTGCTAGTCTACCATTGAAAGAGTTCGCACGACTTAATCAACTATGCTGGAGCCCATAGTAGCTTGTGGCTGCACATGGAAGTTTCTAGCATGAATAATCTTATGATCCCTTTGAGCCTGGGTGGCGGTCCATAAAGAAAACAGGCAATCGTTGGAATACCCAGGTGCCTCAATCCACCCAGATGTGTATTAAAGTTGCCACCTTAAATAAACCCTTAATTATCAATCTCACATCTGTCATGGATACACTCACCCAATCCACGTCTACTAGCATAGCATGGCATAATAAGCAAACGTAGAGTAACTCCCAAGGGTTTAATAATAAAACAGGTAATAGGTACAACCTCAACTACTTCCCAAAACCCACATATTAATCAGATCCTAATCATGCAATTGTTTGAGGATTGATCTAATGCAATAAAACTGGGTAGTAAAGAGGTATGATCAAAGTGTTACTTGCCTTACTGATGATCCGTGAAACCTAGAGATTCGAAGTAGCAAGGGGCGCACTCCGGGTACTCTATCGCAAACAAACAAGCATACAATAAGTACTCATCTAATGCACAGGTAAAACTCAAATAAGAGAACTGACCGGAAAATTCAACTTAAGAACTCCGGTTTGCAAAAAGAAACAAATCAAACGAAGCAACGAAAGTCAAACGGCGAAAGAAACAAGCTTCATTTACTAATCTGGACCTAAGTCAAATTTTACAGAAGCAAAAACTTGTTTGAGTTGGTTAAACGGAAAGAGGGTTTCGAGACGAAACTCTAGGCGCTTGAATCGCCTGATTCCGATAAACGAGCGAAAAGTTATACTAAAACGAAAATCGGATGAGAAATCGCGATCAGAAATAACCACGGAAATTCGAGAAAAAGAAAAACTGACGAACAGATTAACGAACGAACGTTCGTTAACTGAGGCTAAACAGTGAACTCGTCCGTCAAAACGAACGAACGGGCGAACGCTTGCTAATAAAATAAACCGGAAAAATCGATTTAAAAAACAACAAAACTAGGGTTTCTAAAAAAACCGGATCGGGTTTTTAAAAAAAACCGGACCACGGCGGCGGCGACGGCTATACCTCCGGCTCAGCTCCGGCGGGGCTGTGGCGGCTCCGGTGGGGCGGCGGGACGGCGCGGGGTGGCGGGGCTGCGGTGGCGGCGGCGGCTCGGCGACGGGGCGGCTCGGTAGCGGGGCTGGGACGGGGTGAGGGCGCGTGGTGGCGGCATATTTATAGGAGGGGGGGCTCGGCCAGCTGGGGGAAGGGGCGACGGCGGGGCGGCTCGGGGTCGGACTCCCCGAGTCCGGCGGGGACACGGCGGCGGGGGCGGTGGCGCTGGCGAGGCCGGCCCGGCTCGGCTGGGCCTTGGCCCAGTCGGGCTCTCGCGCGTTTTTTTTTAAATCCGCCGAACAGAAAATAAATTCTAGAAAAATAAATGAAAATCTAAAAAAATTCCAAAACAAATTTTCACCATCTAAATAAAATATTTAGAACGAGATGAACATTTTCTTGGCCCTAATATGCAGTTTTGAAAAACATGCAATTTTCCCTAAATTCAAATAAAATAGCAAAAACTCCAAAGTAAACCTTATTTGATTTTTTTTATTAAATCCTCAATATTTCTTTATTTTGGGAAAGTCATTTTATTCCCTCTCTCACAATTTTTTTAACAGAAATAATTGAAGATAAAATAAATAAAATCAAATGATCCTATTTCCAAAATTTGAGAAAACCCAAATATGAAAATAATGAAATCCCCAACTCGCTCCGAGGGTCTTTGAGTTGCATAAAATTTCTAGGATAAAACCGGAAGCAAATAAAATATGAAATGCATTGATGATCTAGTGTATAACATTCCAAATTGAAAATTTGGGATGTTACACCATCATGATTTTAATGCTCAAATTAATCATGTCAATCAAGTGTCTCGTCATAGTTATTTTGTTGAGTTTGCTCCCACTACTATTCATGAGAATAAATTTGCTTATGTGGAGAGTAGCAAAATTTCTATGCTGATACATCATGAAAAGAATGCTTTATGTGATAGTTATATTGTTGAATTCAGTCATGATGCTACTGAAAATTATTATGAGAGAGGAACTTTTGCTTTTGCATATCTCAATAATATCAAGTTTCCTCTTTTTGGGTTAAAAGTTTTGAAGTATTGCTTGTTTTGCCTTCCTATGCTAGTTGATTCTTGTTCCCATAAAATGTTTGCTCACAAAATTTCTATGCATAGGAGGTGGGTTAGGCTTAAATTTGCTTGTCATATGCTTCATGATGCTCTCTTTATGTCTCAACTCTTATCTTTTATACAAGCATCATTGAAATCATCATGCCTAGCTAAAAGGCATTAAAGAAAAGCGCTTGTTCGGAGACAACCCAACTGAAAGGATCGATATGGTTGACTAGAGGGGGAGGTGAATAGGCAACTAACAATTTTTATACTTTTCTTTAACAAATTAAAACTTGCAATGAAATAGGTTGTCTAGATGTGCAACTACGTGGACAACCTATATGATGCAAAGACAATGAGCACGCAAGCAAGCAATGGATATAACTCGAGTAAGCTTGCAAAAGTAAAGGGACAATATAACCAAGAGTGGAGCCGATGGAGACGAGGATGTGTTACCGAAGTTCCTTCCTTTTAAGGGGAAGTACGTCTCCGTTAGAGTGGTGTGGAGGCACAATGCTCCCCAAGAAGCCACTAGGGCCACCGTAATCTCCTCACGCCCTCACACAATGCGAGATGCCATGATTCCACTATTGGAGCCCTTGAAGGCGGAAACCGGACCTTTACAAACAAGATTGGGGCAATCTCCACAACAATTGGAGGCTCCCAACAACACCACGAAGCTTCACCACAATGGAGTATGGCTTCGAGGTGACCTCAACCGTCTAGGGTGCTCAACACCCATGAGTAACAAGATCCGCTAGGGATAAGTGGGGGGAATCAAATTTCTCTTGGTGGAAGTGTAGATCTGGGCCTTCTCAACCAATCCCGAGCAAATCAACAAGTTTGATTGGCTAGGGAGAGAGATCGGGCGAAAATGGAGCTTGGAGCAACAATGGAGCTTTGGGGGAAAGAGGTAGGTCAACTAGGAGGAAGAAGACCCCTTTATATAGTGGGGGAACACATCCAACCGTTACCCCACTGAGCAGCCCCGCACAGGGCGGTATTACCGCTAGGGAAGGGCGGTACTACCGCTGAGAGCGGTACTACCGCTCCCTACCTAGCGGTACTACCGCGCTGAAGAGGAAGTCAGGCCACTGGCCCCAGAGCGGTACTACCGCGGGAGTAGAGCGGTACTACCGCTCGGAGCGGTACTACCGCTTCTACTACCGCTTCTAGTGCCGCAAAACCCGACATGAGAAAACACCATCTCGAATCGAGGCGGCAGTAGGCGCGGTGCTACTGCGGTACTACAGCCGAAGCCCGCGAGCAGTACTACCGCTCTGTTGAGCGGTACTACCGCTTTGGAGAGTGGTACTACCGCTGGGGGGGCTTCGGCGGTACTACTGCTGTAGACCGCAGTACTACCGCTGGCACAGGGCGAAGCAGGTACGGAAGAGAAGTGCAGCTCCAAAGATGCGAAAGGAAGATGATGGGTGTGATAAGGATGTGTACGTGTTGATTCCACCCTAGTCTTACCAAAGCGGATCCCCTCTTAATAGTACGGTGACTCCTACGAAACTAGTCCACCAACAACGAAACGCAGGAGCTACACCGTCTTGAATAAAACACCGAGGGGAGGAAATCGTCTCGTGCCGATGGATGATTCTCTGAAAGAACTTAACGCACACGATTAGTCCGCAAAAGCATTGTCATCAATCACCAAAACCACTATGGGATAAATATGCCCTAACAATCTCCCCCTTTTTGGTGGATTGATGACAATACGGGATTTGCATAAACACGATATAGAGTAAGCATACAAACCCCATGGTCCTAACATGTAGATGGGCTCCCCCTAGATGTGTGCTATTTAGATAAGTGCTTTGGACTGCACAGCACACATACTAGGATCAAGGCTCCCCCTACATTTTAGAGACCAACAATCTAAGCATGGTGTATGAGAGCAGCATAGATGATATAACAGGAAAAACACGCAGCTCATAAGCTAGATAGACATAGATACTGATACTGGAAAGGTAAGGTAGCATATGTCTCACACCAAATGACTCGTACTTAAGTCTCACTCGAACTTAGGTCTCACAGACAAACCAACCAAAGCAGATGCGAGGAAAACACGAACAGGACACACGAATAAGAGACGAAAGACACAACTCGCAAATCCCTAAGCTCTCTCCCCCTTTGGCATCGAGACACCAAAAAGGAGAGGGAGTGCTGCTACGGCCCGAGGTGAGAGCAAATGAGGGACACACGCATCAGAGCCCAGCGGAATCATCGGCACCACCGTCATCAGTCTGGAAGTGCTCGGCCTCAGAATCGGTCCACGGGCAGTGCTGCTGAATCCACTCCTCCTCCTCAGTAAGCTGGTCCTCAGATCCACTCTTGACTGTAGCACCCAACTGACACATGAGCTCCTTGTGACGACCTCGAGCTTTCTTCTCAGCCACATGAGTCATGTACTGACCGTGAGCCTCCATGCAGAACAGCTTCTTCATCTTAGACTTGAGCTTCTTAGCCCAAGAGGGCTCTGCCTCA
>NW_025227559.1:0-3609 GCF_018294505.1 Triticum aestivum | reverse complement strand
GCCTTGCCCAGAACTCCTTGGGCGGCATTTCTGGCACGGTTTTGCTTTGCTTTGGCTTGACCCCAGGCTTCTTCTGTAGTTGGGGAGGAGGTGGAGCACTAGAAGATCCTCCGGCAGGCTCAGTGGTGCGGTAGCGCTTGGACGAAGCACGACCGGGGTTGACACGACGAGCCTGATGCTCAGGAACCTCATCACCTGGAACCACACACACAAAACACGCAAACAACCAGAAAGAACGAGCATAAGCCACAAACACAAACAAAGAGGATCACTGAGAGGTAGGAGTATGATGGAATCTGGTAGAGGGCGGTAGTGCCGTGACCCTTGAGCGGTAGTACCGCTCCAAGCGGTAGTACCGCTCTAGAGAGCGGTAGTACCGCTCACAGCGGTAGTACCGCTCGGGGAGAGTGGTAGTACCGCTCGAGGCGGGAAACAACAGTTTCCTACCGTGGTCAGATCCGGTACTTCCGTCCTACCAAATTCAAAAATACTCCAACCAAACACTAATCCACACAGTCTAGAAGCATTCTCTATCCTACTCAAGCCTAGATCTGGACAAAAATCTAGAGATGCAACTGCTATTGCCCCTAAGATGCTATATTGGAAACCTAGACAAAAAGAACAAGAGAACGGGGGCAATACCGGCATCCATGGCAAGAGGACAAGGTGGGGATCGTCTCCACCGAAGGGAATGGAGAGGGACGGCCCGGAGAGGGAGATCCGCCGGAGCCCTCCCGCGGCGCTAGTTGCTGGAGAGAGAGAGGAACAGGCGAGGGGGCGAGCGAATGGGTATGGGGGAGAAGAAACTCCCCCTGCCCCGATATAACCCCCGCCTGCGCCTCTCAGCGGTAGTACCGCGCTGGAGGGCAGTAGTACCGCTTGGAGCGGTAGTACCGCTCGCCAGCGGCGGTAGTACCGCCAGCAACCAAAAAAAATGCTTCTAGACAAACAAAAAAATGCAAACACACCGAGAATAATGGGAAGGCAAAGACAAGAGAAAGACCAACAAGACAACACACTCAAAACCACAAACCGGAACCCACTCCTTCAAAGCAAACAACAAAAATAAGAGCGAGCTCAGGCCTCTCTCAAGAAAGGGTGGTGGCCGGAGCCACCTATGTTTGAGTCAATTGGTATGGCACCACGAAGAATTATCCTTGGGCCCGTGACCAAAACTCGTCTTTGAAGCACAAGTACCATCAAAAATGGCTAATGTGAAAGAGTTGATCGTTTTATGCATAATGGGGGGAGGGAGAGTTCATTGAGAGAACAACACTCCCCCTATGTCCATGCCTACACCTAAACTAGACAACAAATTGAGTGTGGTGGGGGGTGCATGGGTTCAAGTCACATTGCTCAAATCAATGATATTTAGCTCATGCCTTAACTCGCGAAATCTTGCTTCATCCAAGGGCTTCGTGAAAATATCTGCAAGGTTATCATGAGTGCTGACATACTTGAGCTCGATTTCCCCTCGCCTAATGTGATCCCGGATGAAGTGATACCAAATCTCAATGTGCTTCGTCTTGAAGTGTTGCACCGGGTTGAGAGAAATCTTGATGGCACTTTCATTATCAGACCAAAGAGGCACTTTGTCACAAATGACACCGTACTCCTTTAAAGTTTGCCTCATCCATAGGAGTTAAGCACAACAACTACCGGCTGCCACATACTCCGCTTCGGTGGACGAGAGAGACACACAACTTTGCTTCTTGGAAGACCAACTTACCAAAGAGCAACCAAGAAATTGGCATCCTCCGGAAGTGGACTTCCTATCCACTTTGTCTCCCGCCCAATCGGAATCCGTGAAGCCTTCAAGCTTGAAGTTTGCTCCTCTTGGGTACCGTAAGCCAAAGTTTGAGGTATGAGCCAAATATCGAAAGATTCGCTTGACCGCCACAAAGTGACTTTCCTTTGGTGCGGCCTGAAAACGTGCACACATCCCCACACTCAACATGATATCCGGTCTAGATGCACAAAGGTAAAGCAAGGAGCCAATCATGGAGCGATATACCTTTTGATCCACCGCTTTACCATTGGGATCGATGTCGAGTTGGCTCTTGGTAGGCATTGGTGTAGAAGCCGGCTTGACATCGCTTAGCTTGAACCGTTTAAGCATGTCTTGAGTGTATTTGGCTTGGTTGATTAAGGTTCCTTCTCTTCTTTGTTTGATGTCAAAACCAAGGAAGAACTTCAACTCTCCCATCGAAGACATCTTGAACTTGGAGGTCATGAGAGCGGCAAATTCCTCATTGAAAGCTTTGTTAGGAGAACCAAAGATAATGTCATCAACATATAGTTGGCATACAAACAACTCCCCTTTGACCTTCTTAGTAAAAAGAGTGGGATCGATTTGTCCTACTTCAAATCCACGATCTTGTAGCAACTCGGTAAGGTGGTCATACCATGCACGTGGGGCTTGTTTAAGGCCGTAGAGTGCCTTATCGAGTTGATACACATGATCCGGGAAGTAGGGGTCCTCGAACCCGGGGGGTTGCTTGACATAGACCAACTCATTAATGGGACCATTAAGAAAAGCACTTTTCACATCCATTTGTTGCAACTTAAAGTTGTGATGGGAAGCATATGCAATCAACAAACGAATGGATTCAAGACGAGCAACGGGAGCAAAGGTTTCACCGTAGTCGATACCCTCGACTTGGGAGTAGCCTTGTGCTGCCAATCTTGCCTTGTTGCAAATGATGTTCCCATGAGCATCTTGCTTGTTCTTGAAGATCCACTTTGTTCCAATGACGTTGTGGTTCCCCGAAGGTCTTGGCACCAATCTCCACACCTTGTTGTACTCGAAGTTGTTTAGTTCTTCATGCATGGCATTGAGCCAATCCGAGTCTTCGAGCGCCTCATAGACCTTTTGGGGTTCAACACAAGAGACAAACGCATGATGTTCACAATAGTTAGCTAATTGTCTACGAGTGCTTACCCCCTTTCTTAGACTTCCTGATAAAGGCGAGGGTCCCGATCTTTCGATGAGATGATGGATATCGCTTTGGTGGAAGTCGACTTTGACGATCCGACTACGAACGTGCGAGGACGTCGCGCCTTAGCAATCGCTAAACCAACTCCGAGAGGTTATTGACCACGCCGGAACACGATCAACCTGACCATGAGGGTCTGTTTCCTGCGAGCAAACGAAGAACAAGCAAGAAACTAAGATTGCAATCTGGATATTGCGAATATAAGATGAAAGCTTTATTGATCAAGGTGGGGTTCTGAGACGCCTTTGTCTGGTCGTTGAACACAAACGAAGTACGCGAAGTTGCAGCTATGGCGAACTTTTAATCTAAACAAAACCCAAAGTCTAAACGATGCCCTAAGGGCTGTATATATGGAGGAAGAGGGGGGGGAATTTCGTGGCCCTTGGTGGAGGGATCCGAAATCAACCCTATCTCTTGTTTCCCCACACATACGGACTCTAAAAATAGCCTATACTTATGTATTTCGAAATTACATGGGCCTGGCCCAATAATAAGGTGACGCAGCACCTAAAATAGCCTCGGGACGAAATTTATGAAGTGGCATCTTGTATATTTCGTCCAAGGCTTCATGCACCCATTATGGTGGCTTCAAAGTCCTGAAATCATCACTTGT
>NW_025227558.1:0-16765 GCF_018294505.1 Triticum aestivum | reverse complement strand
GTTCTTTTGCATTAAGATTTTGTGCATCAACCCTAAACGTGCATGACAACCTCTAATTCCCTCCGTGAAGGGCCTATCTTTTATTATTATCTTCTCCCTTATGCAAGAGTCACGGTGATCTTCACCTTTCCTTTTTCATTTTATCCTTTGGCAAGCTCAACATGTTGGAAAGAACATGATACATATATATATATATATATATATATATATATATATATATATATATATATCTAATTGGATGTAGGGGATGTAGGGGAGCATGAATTATTATTGTTGACATTACCCTTGAGGTAAAAGTGTTGGAAATATGCCCTAGAGGCAATAATAAATTAGTTATTATTATATTTCCTTGTTCATGATAATCGTTTATTATCCATGCTATAATTGTATTGACAGGAAACTCAGATACATGTGTGGGTACATAGACAACACCATGTCCCTAGTAAGCCTCTAGTTGACTAGCTCGTTGATCAATAGATGGTTACGGTTTCTTGACCATGGACATTGGATGTCGTTGATAACGGGATCACATCATTAGGAGAATGATGTGATCGACAAGACCCAATCCTAAGCCTCGCACAGAGATCGTGTAGTTCATATGCTAAAGCTTTTCTAATGTCAAGTATCTTTTCCTTAGACCATGAGATTGTGCAACTCCCGGATACCGTAGGAATGCTTTGGGTGTACCAAACGTCACAACGTAACTGGGTGGCTATAAAGGTGCACTACAGGTATCTCCGAAAGTGTCAGTTGGGTTGGCACGAATCGAGACTTGGATTTGTCACTCCGTATGATGGAGAGGTATCTCTGGGCCCACTCGGTAGGACATCATCATAATGTGCACACTGTGATCAAAGAGTTGATCGCGGGATGATGTGTTACGGAACGAGTAAAGAGACTTGCCGGTAACGAGATTGAACAAGGTATCGGCATACTGACGATCGAATCTCGGGCAAGTACAATACCGCCAGACAAAGGGAATTGTATACGGGATTGATTAAGTCCTTGACATCGTGGTTCATCCGATGAGATCATCGTGGAACATGTGGGATCCAACATGGGTATCCAGATCCCGCTGTTGGTTATTGACCGGAGAACGTCTAGGTCATGTCTACATGTCTCCCGAACCCGTAGGGTCTACACACTTAAGGTTCGATGACACTAGGGTTATAAAGGAAGTTTGTATGTGGTTACCGAATGTTGTTCGGAGTCCCGGATGAGATCCTGAATGTCACGAGGAGTTCCGGAATGGTCCGGAGGTAAAGATTTATATATGGGAAGTCCTATTTTGGTCACCGGAAAAGTTTCGGGTTTTATCGGTAACGTACCGGGACCACCGGGAGGGTCCCGGGGGTCCACCAAGTGGGGCCACCGGTCCCGGAGGGCTGCATGGGCCAAGTGTGGGAGGGGACCAGCCCCAGCTGGGCTGGTGCGCCCCCTCCCCCACAAGGGCCCAAGGCGCCTAGGGTTTGGGGAGGGGGTGCTTCCACCTAACTTGGGGGGCAAGTTTCCCCCCTCTCCCTCCTTGGCCGCCACCCATAGATGGGATTGGGGCTGCCGCACCACTTGGGGTGGAAACCCTAGAGGGGGCGCATCCCCCTCCCTCTCCCCTATATATACTTGAGGGTTTGGGGGCTGCCAACATATGAGTTTTGACCTCTCCCTGGCGCAGCCCTACCTCTCTCCCTTCTCTTCTCCCGCGGTGCTTGGCGAAGCCCTGCTGGATTGCCACGCTCCTCCATCATCACCACGCCGTTGTGCTGCTGCTGGATGGAGTCTTCCTCAACCTCTCCCTCTCTCCTTGCTGGATCAAGGCATGGGAGACGTCACCGGGCTGTACGTGTGTTGAACGCGGAGGTGCCGTCCGTTCGGCACTAGGATCTCCGGTGATTTGGATCACGATGAGTACGACTCCTTCAACCCCGTTCTCTTGAACACTTCCGCTTAGCGATCTACAAGGGTATGTAGATGCACTCTCCTTCCCCTCGTTGCTGGTTTCTCCATAGATAGATCTTGGTGATTCGTAGGAAAATTTTGAATTTCTGCTACGTTCCCCAACAGTGGCATCATGAGCTAGGTCTATTGCGTAGATTCTTTGCACGAGAAGAACACAAAGTAGTTGTGGGCATTGATTTTGTTCAATATGCTTACCGTTACTAGTCCAATCTTGTTTCGACGGTATTGTGGGATGAAGCGGCCCGGACCGACCTTACACGTACACTTACGTGAGACAGGTTCCACCGACTGACATGCACTTGGTGCATAAGGTGGCTAGCGGGTGCCAGTCTCTCCCACTTTAGTCGGAACGGATTCGATGAAAAGGGTCCTTATGAATGGTAAATAGCAATTGGCATATCACGTTGTGGTATTGCGTAGGTAAGAAACGTTCTTGCTAGAAACCCATAGCAGCCACGTAAAACATGCAAACAACAATTAGAGGACGTCTAACTTGTTTTTGCAGGGTATGCTGTGTGATGTGATATGGCCAAGAAGAATGTGATGAATGATATGTGATGTATGAGTTTGATCATGTTCTTGTAGTAGGAATCACGACTTGCATGTCGATGAGTATGACAACCGGCAGGAGCCATAGGAGTTGTCTTAATTTATTGTATGACCTGCGTGTCATTAAACAACGCCATGTAATTACTTTACTTTATTGCTAGCCGGTAGCCATAGTAGTAGAAGTAATAGTTGGCGAGAATACTTCATGAAGACACGATGATGGAGATCATGATGATGAAGATCATGGTGTCATGCCGGTGACGATGATTATCATGGAGCCCCGAAGATGGAGATCAAAAGGAGAAAAATGATATTGGCCATATCATGTCACTATTTGATTGCATGTGATGTTTATCATGTTTATGCATCTTATTTGCTTAGAACGACGGTAGTAAATAAGATGATCCCTCATTAAAATTTCAAGAAAGTGTTCCCCCTAACTGTGCACCATTGCGAAAGTTTGTCGTTTCGAAGCACCACGTGATGATCGGGTGTGATAGATTTTTACGTTCACATACAACGGGTGTAAGCCAGATTTACACACGCGAAACACTTAGGTTAACTTGACGAGCCTAGCATGTACAGACATGGCCTCGGAACACAAGAGACGGAATGGTCGAGCATGAGTCGTATAGTAGATATGATCAACATGAAGATGTTCACCGATGATGACTAGTCCGTCTCACATGATGATCGGACACGACCTAGTTGACTCGGATCATGTAATCACTTAGATGACTAGAGGGATGTCTATCTGAGTGGGAGTTCACAAGATGAACTTAATTATCCTGAACATAGTCAAAAGATCTTTGCAAATTATGTCGTAAGCTCGCGCTTTAGTTCCACTGTTTAGATATGTTCCTAGAGAAAATATAGTTGAAAGTTGACAGTAGCGATTATGCGGACAGTAGAAAGCTTATGTCCTTAATGCACCGCTCAGTGTGCTGAACCCCAAACGTCGTTTGTGGATGTTGCGAACATCGGACATACACGTTTTGATAACTACGTGATAGTTCAGTTAAACGGTTTAGAGTTGTGGCACCAAAAGACGATTTCGAAACGTCGCGGAACATATGAGATGTTTCAAGGGCTGAAATTGGGATTTCAGGCTCGTGCCCACGTCAAGAGGTATAAGACCTCCGTCGATTTTCTTAGCCTGCAAACTAAGGGAGAAAAGCTCAATCGTTGAGCTTGTGCTCAGATTGTCTGAGTGCAACAATCACTTGAATCGAGTGGGAGTTGATCTTCCAGATGAGATAGTGATGTTTCTCCAAAGTCATTGCCACCAAGTTGCTAGAGCTTCGTGATCAACTATAACATATCAGGGATAGATATGATGATCCTTGAGGTATTCGCGATGTTTAACACCGCGAAAGTAGAAATCAAGAAGGAGCATCAATTGTTGATGGTTGGTGAAACCACTAGTTTCAAGAAGGGCAAGGGCAAGAAGGGATACTTCATGAAATGGCAAACCAACTGCTGCTCTAGTGAAGTAACCCAAGGTTGAACCCAAGCCCGAGACTAAGTGCTTCTGTAATAAGGGGAACAGCCACTGGAGCAGAATTACCCTAGATACTTGGTAGATAAGAAGGCTGGCAAGGTCGATAGAAGTATATTGGATATACATTATGTTAATGTGTACTTTACTAGTACTCGTAGTAGCACCAGGGTATTAGATACCGGTTCGGTTGCTAAGTGTTAGTAACTCGAAATAAAAGCTACGGAATAAACGGAGACTAGCTAAAGGTGAGCTGACGATATGTGTTGGAAGTATTTCCAAGGTTGATGTGATCAAGCATCGCACGCTACCTCTACCATCGAGATTGGTGTTAAACCTAAATAATTGTTATTTGGTGTTTGCGTTGAGCATAGACATGATTGGATTATGTCTATCGCAATACAGTTATTCATTTAAGGAGAATAATGGTTACTCTGTTTATTTGAATAATACCTTCAATGGTCTAGAACCTAAAAGGAATGGTTTATTGAATCTCGATCATAGTGATACACATTTTCATGCCAAAAGGATATAAGATAGTAATGATAGTACCACTTACTTGTGGCACTGCCATGTAAGTCATATTGGTGTAAAATGCATGATGAAGCTCCATGTTGATGGATCTTTGGACTCACTCGTTTTGAAAAGTTTCAGACATGCAAACCATGTCTATTGGTGTATACGCATGAAGAAACTCCATGCAGATGGATCGTTTGGACTCACTTGATTTTGAATCACTTGAGATATGCAAATCATACCACATAGGCAAGATGACTGAAAAGCCTCGTTTTCAGTAAGATGGAACAAGATAACAACTTGTTGGAAGTAACACACTTTGATGTGTGCAGTCCAATGAGTGCTGAGGCATGCAGTGAATATCGTTATGTTTTACTTCACAGATGATTTAAGTAGATATTGTATATTTACTTGATGAAACACAAGTCTGAATTATTGAATGGTTCAAGTAATTTCAGAGTGAAGTTGAAGGTCATTGTGACAAGAGGATAAAATGTCTATGATATGATCATAGAGATGAGTATCTGAGTTACGAGCTTTGGCACACAATTAAGACATGGTGGAAATTGTTTCACAATTAATACCACCTGGAACACCATAGTGTGATGGTGTGTCCGAACATCATAGTTACACCCTATTGGATATGGTGCGTACCATGATGTCTCTTATCGAATTACCACTATCGTTCATGGGTTAAGCATTAGAGAGAAGCACACTCACTTTAATAGGGCACCACGTAATTCCGTTGAGACGGCACCGAACTATCGTTTGGAGAAACCTAAGTTGTTGTTTCTTCAAAGTTTGGGGATGCGACGCTTATGTGAAAAAGTTTCAGGTTGATAAGCTCGAACCCAAAGCGGATAAAATGCATCTTCATAGGACACCCAAAACAGTTGGGTATACCTCCTAATTCAGATCTGAAAGCAATAGGGATTGTTTCTTGAATCGGGTCCTTTCTCGAGGAAAGGTTTGTCTCGAGAATTGAGTGGGAGGATGGTGGAGACTTGATGAGGTTATTGAACCATCAACCAATGTGTAGCAGGGCACAGGAAGTTGTTCCTGTGGCACCTACATCAATTGAAGTGGAAGCTTATGATAGTGATCATGAAGTTTCAGATCAAGTCACTACCATACCTCGTAGGGTGACAAGGATGTGTACTGCTTCAGAGTGGTACAGTAATCCTGTCTTGAAGGTCATGTTGCTAGACAACAATGAACCTACGAGCTATGGAGAAGCGATGGTGGGCCCAAATTCCGACAAATGGTTAGAAGCCATGAAATCCGAGATAGGATCCATGTATCAAAACAAAGCATGGACTTTGGTGGACTTGCCCGATGATCGGCAAGCCATTGAGATGAATGGATTTTTAAGAAGAAGACGGATGTGGATGGTAATGTCACCGTCTATAAAGCTCGACTTGTGGCAAAGAGTTTTTTCACAAGTTCAAGGAGTTGACTACGATGAGATTTTCTCATCCGTAGCAATGCTTAAGTCTGTTGGAATCATGTTAGCATTAGCTGCATTTATGAAATCTGGCAGATGGATGTCAAAACGAGTTTCCTTACCAGTTTTTGTAAGGAAAGGTTGTACGCGATACAATCAGAAATTTTTTGTCGATCCTAAGGATGCTAAAAGGTATGCTGGCTCCAGCAATCCTTCTAAGGACTGGAGTAAGCATCTCGGAGTTGGACTGTACACTTTGATGAGATGATCAAAGATTTTGGGTTTATACAAAGTTCATGAGAAACTTGTATTTCCAAAGAAGTGAGTGGGAGCACTATAGAATTTCTGATGAGTATATATTGTTGATCAAAAATGATGTAGAATTTCTGGAAAGCATATAGGGTTATTTGAAAGGTGTTTTTCAATGGAAAACCTGAATTAAGCTACTTGAACATTGAGCATCAAGATCTATGAGGATAGATCAAAACTGCTTAATGGTACTTTCAAATGAGCATATACCTTGACATGATCTTGAAGGTGTTCAAGATGGATCAGTCAAACAAGGAGTTCTTGCCTGCGATGTAAGGTATGAAGTTAAGACTTAAAGCTCGACCATGGCAGAACAGGGAGAAAGGACGAAGGTCGTCCCCTATGCTTTAGACGTAGGCTCTATAGTATGCTATGCTGTGTATCGCACCAGAAGTGTGCCTTGCCATGAGTCAGTCAAGGGGTACAAGAATGATCCAGGAACGGATCATTGGACAACGGTCAAAATTATCCTTAGAGGAATAAGGAAATGTTTCTCGATTATGGAGGTGATAAAGAGTTCGGCGTAAAGGGTTACGTCGATGCAAGCTTTAACACCTATCCGAGAGACTCTCAGTAACAAACCGGATACATATAGTGGAGCGTAGAAGCAGCATTTACAATATGACTTAGAGATTTGCGAAGTACATACGGATATGAATGTTGCAGAATCATTGACTAAAACCTCTCTCACTAGCAAAACATGATCAAACCCGAGAACTCATTGAGACTTAATCACATGGTGATGTGAACTAGTTTAGACACTAGTAAACTCTTTGGATGTTGGTCACATGGCGATGTGACCTATCAGTGTTAATCACATGGTGATGTGAACTAGATTATCGACTCTAGTGCAAGTGGGAGACTGTTGGAAATATGCCCTAGAGGCAATAATAAATTAGTTATTATTATATTTCCTTGTTCATGATAATCATTTATTATCCATGCTATAATTGTATTGACAGGAAACTCAGATACATGTGTGGGTACATAGACAACACCATGTCCCTAGTAAGCCTCTAGTTGACTAGCTCGTTGATCAATAGATGGTTACGGTTTCCTGACCATGGACATTGGATGTCATTGATAACGGGATCACATCATTAGGAGAATGATGTGATGGACAAGACCCAATCCTAAGCCTAGCACAGAGATCGTGTAGTTCGTATGCTAAAGCTTTTCTAATGTCAAGTATCTTTTCCTTAGACCATGAGATTGTGCAACTCCCGGATACTGTAGGAATGCTTTGGGTGTACCAAACGTCACAACGTAACTGGGTGGCTATAAAGGTGCACTACAGGTATCTCTGAAAGTGTCTGTTGGGTTGGCACGAATCGAGACTGGGATTTGTCACTCCGTGTGACGGAGAGGTATCTCTGGGCCCACTCGGTAGGACATCATCATAATGTGCACAATGTGATCAAAGAGTTGATCGCGGGATGATGTGTTACGGAACGAGTAAAGAGACTTGCCGGTAACGAGATTGAACAAGGTATCGACATACCGACGATCGAATCTCGGGAGAGTACAATACCGCCAGACAAAGGGAATTGTATACGGGATTGATTAAGTCCTTGACATCGTGGTTCATCCGATGAGATCATCGTGGAACATGTGGGAGCCAACATGGGTATCCAGATCCCGCTGTTGGTTATTGACCGGAGAACGTCTCGGTCATGTCTACATGTCTCCCGAACCCGTAGGGTCTACACACTTAAGGTTCGATGACACTAGGGTTATAAAGGAAGTTTGTATGTGGTTACCGAATGTTGTTCGGAGTCCCGGATGAGATCCCGGACGCCACGAGGAGTTTCGGAATGGTCCGGAGGTAAAGATTTATATATGGGAAGTCCTATTTTGGTCACCGGAAAAGTTTTGGGTTTTATCGGTAACGTACCGGGACCACCGGGAGGGTCCCAGGGGTCCACCAAGTGGGGCCACCGGCCCCGGAGGGCTGCATGGGACAAGTGTGGGAGGGGACCAGCCCCAGGTGGGCTGGTGCACCCCCCCACAAGGGCCCAAGGCGCCTAGGGTTTGGGGAGGGGGTGCTTCCACCTAACTTGGGGGGCAAGTTTCCCCCCTCTCCCCCCTTGGCCGCCACCCTTAGATGGGATTGGGGCTGCCGCACCACTTGGGGTGGAAACCCTAGAGGGGGCGCATCCCCCTCCCTCTCCCCTATATATACTTGAGGGTTTTGGGGCTGCCAACATATGAGTTTTGACCTCTCCCTGGCGCAGCCCTACCTCTCTCCCTTCTCTTCTCCCGCGGTGCTTGGCGAAGCCCTGCTGGATTGCCACGCTCCTCCATCATCACCATGCCATTGTGCTGCTGCTGGATGGAGTCTTCCTCAACCTCTCCCTCTCTCCTTGCTGGATCAAGGCATGGGAGACGTCACCGGGCTGTACGTGTGTTGAACGCGGAGGTGCCGTCCGTTCGGCACTAGGATCTCCGGTGATTTGGATCACGATGAGTACGACTCCTTCAACCCCGTTCTCTTGAACGCTTCCGCTTAGCGATCTACAAGGGTATGTAGATGCACTCTCCTTCCCCTCGTTGCTGGTTTCTCCATAGATAGATCTTGGTGATTCATAGGAAAATTTTGAATTTCTGCTACGTTCCCCAACAAAAAGGTTGTGGGGCAAACTATAAGCCCCTATCTTTCTCTGTGTCCGATTAAAACTCCGTAACCACAAGTATTGCGTGAGTGTTAGCAATTATGAAGGACTAAGTGATAGTTGAGTATGTGGACTTGCTTTTAAGCTCTGACATAGGCTCTTTCCGATGTTATGATAAATTGCAATTGCTTCAATGACTGAGGTTATAATTTGTTGGTGCTTAATAAGGTTTCTGATTCATACTTTTGCATTGTGAAAAGATCATCACTTGAACATAAGTAATCATATGACAAAATCTATAAATGTTGCTGTTATGGAAATAATCATGATGCCTTCATGCCCGTATTTTATTTTTATTGATGCCTCTACCTCTAAACATGAGAACATATTTATTGTTATCGGCTTTTCGCTTGAGGACAAGCGAGGTCTAAGCTTGGGGGAGTTGATATGTCCATTTTGCATCATGCTTTTATATCAATATTTATTGCATTATGGGCTGTTATTTCACGTTATGTCACAATACTTATGGCTATTCTCTCTTATTTTACAAGGTTTACATGAAGAGGGAGAATGCCGGTAGCTGGAATTCTGGGCTGGAAAAGGAGCAAATATTGGAGACCTATTTTGCGCAACTCCAAAATTCCTGAAACTCCATGGAATATCTTAAAATAAATAAAGAAAAATCGTCGCCAAAGATGAAGGCCAGGGGACCCACACCCTGCTCACGGGGGTGGGGGCGCCCCCCCTTGGGGCGCGCCCCCTACCTCATGGGCCCCCTCTTGGCTCTCCGACGCCCATCTTCTCCTATATGAAGTCTTTCGATGAGAAAAGAATAGAAGGCAACTTTTTGGGACGAGACTCCGCCGCCACGAGGAGGAACCTTGGCGGAACCAATCTAGGGCTCCGGCAGAGCTGTTCTGCTGGGGACACTTCCCTCCGGGAGGGGGAAATCATAACCGTCGTCATCACCAACGCTCCTCTCATTGGGAGAGGGAAATCTCCATCAAGATCTTCACCAGCACCATCTCATCTCCAAACCCTAGTTCATCTCTTGTATCCAATTCTTGTCTCCAAGTCCGGGATTGGTGCTAGTAGGTTGCTAGTAGTGTTGATTACACCTTGTAGTTGATGCTAGTTGGTTTATTTGGTGGAAGATCATATGTTCAGATCCTTTATGCATATTATTACCCCTCTGATTATGAACATGAATATGCTTTGTGAGTAGTTACGTTTGTTCCTGAGGACAAGGGAGAAGTCTTGCTATTAGTAGTCATGTGAATTTGGTATTCGTTCGATATTTTGATAAGATGTATGTTGTCTAGCCTCTAGTGGTGTTATGTGAACGTCGACTACATAACACTTCACCATTATTTGGGCCTAGAGGAGGGCATTGGGAAGTAATAAGTAGATGATGGGTTGCTAGAGTGACAGAAGCTTAAACCCTAGTTTATGTGTTGCTTCGTAAGGGGCTGATTTGGATCCATATGTTTCATGCTATGGTTAGGTTTACCTTAATACTTTTGTTGTAGTTGCGGATGCTTGCAATAGAGGTTAATCATAAGTGGGATGCTTGTTCAAGTAAGAACAGCACCCAAGCACCGGTCCACCCACATATCAAATTATCAAAGTACCGAACGTGAATCATATGAGCGTGATGAAAACTAGCTTGACGATATTCCCATGTGTCCTCGGGAGCGCTTTACCTATTATAAGAGTTTGTCCAGGCTTGTCCTTTGCTACAAAAAGGATTGGGCCACCTTGCTGCACTTTATTTACTTTTGTTACTAGTTGCTCGTTACAATTTATCTTATCACAAAACTATCTGTTACCACTTATTTCAGTACTTGTAGAGAATACCTTGCTGAAAACCGCTTATCATTTCCTTCTGCTTCTCGTTGGGTTCGACACTCTTACTTATCGAAAGGACTACGATAGATCCCCTATACTTGTGGGTCATCACGGCGACGGTAGTCTCACACCGCAGCCGAACAAGTGAACCCTCAACCTCCTCTCCGCGTGGGCATCCACTGCCGCGTCCTCCCCGGCTGTGCGTCGTACCCTTCCTAGGCCTCGCCGTCCTCCACCGCCCTAGTGCTCTTAGCACGGTGTGGTCAACATGGTCAAGGAACGACTTCCATTGGAAGAGTACTGTATGTGGATAGGCTGACGGCTAGGTCCACGGCAGCCGTAAGGAAGTGCCTCCTTATTACGCGGAAAATAATTATTCCTCCACCTGACAACAGGGACCCACTGGACGGGCCACCATATTTGGCAGAAAAAACGTTTACCCCTGACTGCTGGGACCCACCGGATGGGCCAACGTATTTCACAGAAAAAACATTCCCCCCGCTGTCAGCTCAGACCCACCGGAGGTGCCTCCTTATTAGACAAAAAAAATGAATACTCCCCCTGCTAGTTGGGTCCCACCTTGGTGGGAGGCTGACTTGTGGGCCTACTAAGTTGACGGGGACGGAGTGCTTTGTCAACTTAGTCAATATGAACTATTCTAGCTCCAGTGATCGTACGATGTCCATCCAACGGCAGTAGTGCTTCTTCAACCTCTGGTTTTCTTGCTCCACCCGCCCAAAGCAGCGCCGGTCGTGCCGCATGCTCCTGCCTCCCGTGGTTGGCTGTGCTACCGCAGAGGCCTCACTGCCCCCTATTATTCCCACTGCTGGCCAGGCCCTGCGGCAACGGCAGTCTCACACCGCAGTCGAACCAGTGAACCCTCGTACTCCTCTCCGCGCGGGATTCCACTGCCGCGTCTTCCCCGGCTCCGCGTCGTCCCCTTCCTAGGCCTCGTTGTCGTCCACCGCCCTGGTGCCATTGACGCAGCGTGGTAAACATGGTCAAGGAACGACTTCCATCAGAAGATTACTGTACGTGGAGAGGCTGACAGCTGGGTCCACGGCGGCTGCAAGGAAGTGCCTCCTTATTACGTGCAAAATAATTATTCCTCCACCTGACAGCAGGGAGCCACCGGACGGGCAACTGTATTTCGTGAAAAAAAGGTTTCCCCCTGACTGCTCGGACCTACCAGCTACATCTTCGCATGCAAGGAAGTGCGTGCAGGCAAAAAAAAACGATTCGCCCCCCTGACTGCTGGGCTCCACCAGCTACATCTTGTAGGCAAAGAAGTGCCTGATAGTCGGGACCCACCTGGTCGAAGTGTATGTAGCATTGTCATTCTGGTCGCGAACGTGAATGTACATACTGGCCGATGTAGAGGCGTGCACGTGACATAGTAGAGGCACACACGTAGCATGTACACATACGTACAACGGCCAGTGTGCAAGAAAGAAAATACGGCCACGTACATACATACGGGCAGGGTCTCAAACGCCTACTCGCACATACGTACGGCCAGGGCTCGTGTACATGGTTGGGTCGGAATGGAGAAACTGTGTCATTGTCGTGTTCATGGGGAGGCAACGGAATGTGTCGTGTTCATCGGGAGGCAACGGAATGCGTCATGTTCATCGGGAGGCAACAGAACGCATGGGAGCCAACCGGCTTGGATGGAACAGCCGATGGAAACGAGGCCTGGCGTACCACAGAATGGAGGAAACGGCCATGTGTTCGACCGTCCACGGTCGAAACGGGATCCTACTCATCGGGAGGTGTCTGGCGTACCGCAAAATGGAGGAAACGGACCTCCTATGGTCGAAACGGGGGTCCTGTTGATCGGGAGGGGTGTGGCGTACCGAAAAAACAGAGAAAACCGACTTGTGTTTGAGCGCTACGGTCGAAACGGGGGTCCTGTTCATCGGGAGGGGTGTGGCGTACCGCAAAACGAGACTCCACGAGATACTATTCATCTCCACCGTCAACCCCCTCCAGCCTCCACGGGCTAATGTTCATCCACCGTCGACCTCCTCCAGCCTCCACCTGCGACTGTTCATCCACGGGCTCCTGTTCATCCAGCCTCCACCGCGCGCTACTCCACCGGCTACTGTTCACCCAGCCCTCTCCACGGGCTCCCGTTCAACCACCCCTCCATGAGCTACTGTTCATCCAGCCCTCCACCATCTACTGTTCATCCTGCCCTCCACTAGGTGTTCCTGTTCATCCAGCCCTCCACAGGGTCCTGTTCATCCAGCCCCAACCGGCTCGATCGATCGGGGTCTTGTTCATCCAGAGGCAACACCACGGGGTCCTGTTCATCCACCCCCACCGGGAACTGTTCATCCACCCCCCAGCAATGCTCACTGTTCATCCAGAGGAAACACCACGGGGTCTTGTTCATACACCCCCATCGGGAACTGTTCATCCAACCCCCCCAGCAACGCTCACTGTTCATCCAGAGGCAGCATCGATTGGCTTCAGTTAGCAGCAGTAGCGAAGGAATTGCTCGATCGGGTTTAGTTAAAAGCCATCAATCGATTGCTTGGGTTCAGTAACGCGTAGCCTGCAGTGCAATCGCTCGGGTTCAGCTAGAGCCCAGTGCCTTGCTAGGGTTCAGTTAGAGCCCAATGCCTCGCACCCACGCGTGTGCGTGTATGAGAGAAACGCGCATCGCTCGGCCCCGACCACCCACCATAACCGGGAACACCCTGATAGTTTCCTCGCACTCGCTTCTACCAATGTTTTTTCCGTCATGGACGGCCCAAAGAATCTCATGCAGCTGTGTCTCCGGCCCGCCCAGGATGAAAAGCCCATTTTCTGTCATGATTTTTTGTCATAGAAGTAGGACCCCACCACATCTATGATGATACCAGGTTTTGTCACAATTATCGTCATAGTAGTGTCATAAGTATGACAGAATTTTTTTTTGTTCGGCCCAAAATGTCACGGATATGTTTTTTTTTGTAGTGGGCGCCCATTCCAGGATATCCTGGGCGGAGTAACAACGACAAACAGGCCAGATAATCCTTAGTTTGGTGTTTACACCTGGCTAGGAAGCCGATCAAGAGGGTACGCAAGGGTATGCTCATTAAGCAGGAAGCCCCCAAGTGACCAATAGGATGGCTAGGAATCCGATCAAGAGGGTATTCAAGGCTATGCTCATTGAACAAGAAGCCCCCAAGTGACCAATAGGATGGCTAGGAAGCCGATCAAGAGGGTATGCAAGGCTATGCTCATTGAGCAGGAATCCCCCAAGTGACCTTTAATTTTTTCTGAGAACTCAAACTTGCGAGAGATGTCCTACTCCTGAACCGAATGTTAAGCCGGATATTGAGAGCTCACAACTTTGCGAGAGATAAATTTCCCTTGAGACGGATTTTAAACCGGAATCCTTGTTTTTAAGCCAGAAATTTTCTGACGGCCTTTAAATTTTCATCAATATAGCAGTAGCCTCTGGGACCGGGTTATCTTTCCCTCCAATGTCCCGGGGTTCAATTTTTCTTGAACCTTTTAACCTCACAAATCATAAATCTGGACTGATGAACTTGATGCTTATGCAGATCCTTTCAGATTGGCTCTTCTTCATTGAAATAATTGTGACTTCCTCGATCCACGAGAGAGATCCCTCCAAGAACTCAACACCACTGTGCATCTGGCCCCATGGTGGGCGCCAACTGTCATGGAAATTACCATCTATATTGGAGGGAAAGATAACTTGGTCCCGCAGGCTACTGCTATATTGATAAAAATTTAAAGGTTGTCAGAAAATTTCCGGCTTAAAAAGAAGGATTCTAGTTTAAAATCCGGCTCAAGGGAAATTTATCCCTCACAAAGTTTTGGTCTCTCAATAACCCGCTTAACATCCGGTTCAAGACGAGGACATCTCTCGCAAGTTCGAGTTCCCAAAAAAATTAAAGGTCACATTGGGGCTTCCTGTTCAATGAGCATAGCCTTGCATACCCTCTTGATCGGCTTCCTAGCCATCCTATTGGTCACTTGGGGGCTTCCTACTCAATGAGCATAGCCTTGCGTACCCTCTTGATCGACTTCCTAGCCATCCTATTGGTCACTTGGGGGCTTCCTACTTAATGAGCATAGCCTTGTGTACCCTCTTGATCGGCTTCCTAGCCAGGTGTAAACACCAAATTCAGGGTTATCAGGCATGTTTGTCGTTGTTACTCCGCCCAGGTAATCCTGGAATGACCCGCCGTACTCTTGATAGTCAATCTTTTAAATAAGACCCTGAATTTGTTTAGGTTAAAACGACGGGTTGTCATGAGAGGGCCGTCTTACAGTGTGCAGGAAATAACTCAGTGGCTGTGTGGCCCATGAAAGTACTTGCGTTTTAGGTTGGCGGCCTATGAAAGCCTTGTTTTTTCAGGATTTCTATTGTTCTGAAAATTTTGGATTCATATCCATCTTTCATGTTAACATATGGTTTTTACAACCCAGGCCATGTAGCCTTGATTATATGCCTCATAATTGAGCATATTGGGTTGGTAACCCGCCCTGATAGTAGACTCTAAGTCGTCAGGATATTTTGCCTTGAGCAATCAAAATCATGATATTTCATGCCTACGGGTCAATACCCACTCTGGATTATAATTATCAAGGTATCACCATGGTATCAATCTACTGTTTACTTTGGATTGCGCAATTGGAATCTTGCGCTTATGAATCTTTGGGTTGTCATCCTCACTGGATATGGCGATGTAAGCCGACAGTATGAGCCAATTTTACAGGTATGTTTTTAATTGTTATATGAATATGTGAGGTTTGATAACCCGCCTTGGCTTTTGTCTTTAAGTCGTGAGTATATTGTGGCTTCGATTTCCTTAATTCTATTCTTTTCCATAAATGCATAATACTATAGTACGTCTGGGTTGTTACCCGCCCTAGTTTTTGATGTTAAGTCGCCAGGGCATATGTTGTTTAAACTTTGGGCAGAACATGCAGAGTTATGGCTTAAATAAATGATTAAGGTCAAGCCCATCATTAGAATTGGTGTTTCAAAAGGTTATCAATTCTTGATTTTTACAAAGCCTATAAGCCACCGGGTTACATCCTGCAGTACAATGGATATGCATTAAGTCGCCATCGTCCAAAAGCCGCCGGGTATTTAACTCCGGATTATATTATTCTCTTTAATAGGCAACATGGCTCAATTTTTATTATGGTTATCAATAACCGGTATTATGATTGAGGTTTTCAAAGCTCCTTCGAAATAATGGCTATTATTTTCTCATCCAAGAGTACCGGTTCACAACAGAGAGCATGGTTCAATATTGATATGCAAAGGCTTTTAGCTACATCATCCGGACAATGGATATAGTTTTATTTAGTCCCGGGTCGCTGCGGCATATGATCTGACACATGGGGGCTACATTATTCAAATCAGGATTATAAAAGGTATGCAAGTCCCATGTCACTGCAAGCATGCACCATGGCACTTGGGGGCTAATGCAAGGTCATTTTTAACTCACCTCATTGAAGACCTGACCCATCACATAGTGATGAGCCGGCCCATGGGGACTACACATTGCTGCTCAAGTTTACATAATCAGATCTACAAAGTCCCTACTCATTATTACATAATAACCCGGCACTTGGGGGCTACATATGGGAAGTTCAAAATGTGCAGTTTATGGTAGGCGGCTTACATCACTACTGGAATCAAAATATTTGCCGTATGCCACATCTTTGCCATCAGCTACCAGAAAACAGACGGCAAAAAGAGCTAGCAGACGGCAAAGGGTGGCTTTGCCAACAGCCACCTCTTTGCCGTGTGCCAGCAGACGGCAAAGACGGCAAAGAGGGGGTTTGGCCCACTGGCTGTTAAACCCTAACGGCCCCTTCTTTGCCATCTGCTAGCAGATGGCAAAGGCGCGATAAACGACAATGCTTCATTTAACTTAACGGGGTCGCGCCCCCGCCGTTGCCCTCTCTCTCTTTCTCCTCTTTCCTCCTGGCCCGACGAGCACCGCCGCCGCCCCGTCGCCCCAACAGCCCATCCCCTCTCTGTCGCCGCCCCCTCGC
>NW_025227557.1:12675-19049 GCF_018294505.1 Triticum aestivum | reverse complement strand
AAATTATGGGAAGCAAATATATTTTTTATGTCGAACTCCCATTCAATATATAAAGCAGGTTTAAAACGGCCATTAAATGGTGGTATAGATACATTAACCTGATCATGTGCATTTGGATGTTTGTGCACCTCTCGTGACGGTTGTGGTATTTGCAAAGGTGGTAGCACGTCTCCCGCGATCGACAAAGCCCATGAATTGACTCTGGATCCTGTCATGATTAGTAGAACAAGAAACAAAACACAAAAATAATGTTCCTATAACTACTAGGATGTGGTGGTAAAACGCTCACAGTAAAGCAAATATCAATGTCTTACAAGTTCTTACCATGCAGCAGGCGGTGATCGGCAACCAGCGGTGTCAAGTAACTCCGAATATTGAGTGAAGCGATTGCCAGGGGAGCGTACGTATACACGGTGTAGAAATATGTGGAGCTAGGTTGGCTATATATGGTAGCAAAAGATTAGCAATAATCAATTCAAAGATGCAATGTTGAATAAACGCTCAACGACGGTACTGTGCTGGTCCTAGGCTAGACCGGACTAGAGACGCGAGCCTAGAACACTAATGAGGTCACGGCGTAGCACAACTAGCATCAATGAAAGATACTAAGTAGCTCTGGACAGTAAGATATAAGTGAAGATCACAACGACAGTAAAGATAATGATGAAAAACAACTGCCAAACAGGATATACAACAACTCTCTCTCCAACTTTCCTCTTGAAAAGTTTGAGCCAATTTTCTGATAAATTCTTTCAAAGAATGCTACTAACTCAAGCTTTCCAATGCAAAAAGAATCACTCAATTCCGAGTTGATATGAGGAGTCAAAGAATTCTAAAACTGGCCTGAAAAATTGGAACAAGCTGTGTTCACGAACTTCAGAGGGCAAAAAGACCTATTTAGAAGCCGATTTTGAGGTGTCAAATACTGAACTAGCTTCTGCAACTATTTAGATGCGGCTCGTCCCTATCTTCAATTTGAGTACTCACGGAGCCAAAACGGACTTCGTATGAGGAAGATACACCTGTTTTACTGAACAGTGCGCAAAACAGATTCCAATCCGAATTCAGGTACGAGATTGATTCTAGATAGATCCGATTTTTTTTCTTCTCTTTTTTTTTCTCACGCTTTTTTTTTCTTCTCTCTATTTTTCTTCTTTTTCCTCTCTTTTGTTTTCCTCTAACTTTTTTTTCTCCCTCTTTCCAAGACAAACTAGATAAGATGCAGATTGGATCAGGCGAAGATGTGAATGACCTCAACTATGATTATGACAATGAACAATGCGTAGCACGTGGTGGAAATTAATGGATGGGATGGTGGACAGCGGAAGGGATAATGATGCAGCGGCGGCGTGACTAATGTGAAGAGAACTCAAAACTCTAAAGGAACTAGACACTAAGACCAGCAACTAACACGACGATGCAACCGATAATTCAACTATGCAAGCAATGAATAGAAAATTGCAAAGGCTCAGACTGGCTTGGATAAATAATGAACAGATCTAACTTTTTTATGGCTTTTTCATGGACTGTAGGTATGAATGGCAGATGCGATCTAAACTATGAAAAACTGTAAAATCTCACCGAGCAACCTGAAAACTGATACCACTTGATAGAGGCGGGGTGTCCCGATCTTTCGATGAGATGGTAACTATCGATTTGGTGGAGACGACTTTGACGATCCGACTACAAACGTGCACGACGTTGCGCCTTAGCAATCGCTAAACCAATCTCCAGAGGTTATTGACCACGCCGGTGCACGATCAACCTGACCACGAAGGTCTATTCCTGCAAGCAATCGAAAAACGAGCAAGAATATGATAAAAGCAATCTGAATATTGCAAATATGTATGAAGTATTGATAAAGGTGGGGATCCGAAAGCGGTCTTGGTCTGGTCGTTGGACACAAACAAAGTACACGAAGTTGCGTTGGCTAACTTTTAACTAAACAAATCCCAAGGAAAAAGCTACTAGATGGATCTACTTATATAGGAGCAAGGGGTGGCGGCCAAGGAGGTGGGAGGACGTCCCAAGGCAGCCTAAAACTAACCCTAGGTCGTACAAGGCTCATGGGCCCAAGTGGAGGTGATGTAACACCTTTGGACTTGTAGTTTGACTCGGATTCTGCTGCAGCATCAGATTGTTTCGTCCACAACTCAACGCTCCGGACGAATTTGAAGGTGATTCCAATTGGGTTGGAAAGTGCACGAAATCTAGTTTCCAACAAAAAAAGAATCACCCAATTCGGAGTCCGTATGAAAACCTTGTGTGCGTTTTGAGTCAGGTATGTCTGTGCAGTCCGAATCTGAATCCAGAACGTGAGAGACTTGGACTCTATCTTCTCTTGGGCCAAAAGTGACGTGAGAGAACTTTTTGGACAGCAAATAAACATCTCTTTCTTCCTTATCTTCATATGTGGATTGTACAAATGTCCCATACACCTGCAATTAGACAAAACACAAAAGTGTGTGAAGTATTTTTGTTCTGGGTAACATAAATAGATTATTGAATAGTTTGCACTAGAAATCACCTGACAAATATGCATATATGCAATATTTTTGGTCATATCCAAGGTAGTCATGTCCTCATCATCCTCCCCTTCTTGAAAATAAAGCCGTCCTCGGCGTTGCTTAATCTGAAATGTGGCTAACAAAAGAGACAAGGTGTACATGTTGTATATGTATATGTCATCCATTTTTACTTCCCTTGATTTTTGCATATATGACACATGAATAGATGAGTAACTTGCATAGTTCATAAAATCTAAAGCCAAAAAATTAGCACAAGAAGTAGAAGGCATGAAAATATTGCAACTCAGTTTGCACATATAAGTGAAGCTCTTATTTATTTCAAAAGATTGACAATGTTCATCATTAAACCATCCCAACATTGGTGAATAAACCTTACTTGCATCAAATTTACATGCTACAACATGCTTAAATAAGCAAACATGCAATAAGTCATTCAACACAGAATCATCACCAAGAATAGAGGTCATATCAAAATGATTATACATTGGTTCTTTTGCATCAATAGTTAATTCAATGGGTGCACTCAAAATTGTTGGTATTTCAGTTGTTTGATCACATGGCAAAGTCAAATTATCAACGTAGTCCTCTAAAATAGGTGGTGTGATCAAAGTAGTGGGTAGCTCATCAGATGGTGCATTCAAATTGACAAGGCATTCATCATTCTCATGTAGAGATGGAAGATCAATACCTTTATCATTACCTCTTATGATCAACTCAGATGATGTAGCCACTCTCGGGGGTGATGTGTCACATGGTGGAGGTGATGTAGTCCTGACAACAACGGATGTGGTTGTCATAGTATGCCTAGTAGTTGAAGGAACAATCATATCAACTCTTGGAATGTGCACCGTGCGCTTGTTCTCCTCGTGGCCAACACGTCGTTTTATTTCCTGTTCAGCTTTGCAAGCAAGATGAAACAAATGGTCCATAGGATAACACTCTTCATGAATTAGTATCTCTTGAATATCACGGTTTAATCCTCCCCAAAATCTATTCATAAAATCATCTTCACTTTCTTCTAAAGAGGAATGCAACAAGGTAGTTTGTAAATCATCATAATATTTTGTTACAGTTTCACTACCTTGTTTTAAGTGTTGCAACTTCTTAATCATGTCACGAGTATAATAAGCAGGGACGAAAGTATGTCGCATGGTGATAGAGGCGGGGTGTCCCGATCTTTCGATGAGATGATACTACCGATTTGGTGGAGACGACTTTGACGATCCGACTACAAACGTGCACGACGTTGCGCCTTAGCAATCGCTAAACCAATCTCCTGAGGTTATTGACCACGCCGGAGCACGATCAACCTGACCACGAAGGTCTATTCCTGCAAGCAATCGAAGAACAAGCAAGAATATGATAAAAGCAATCTGAATATTGCGAATATATATGAAGTATTGATAAAGGTGGGGATCCGTAAGCGGTCTTGGTCTGGTCGTTGGACACAAACGAAGTACACGAAGTTGCAATGGCTAACTTTTAACTAAACAAATCCCAAGGAAAAGCTACTAGATGGATCTACTTATATAGGAGCAAGGGGTGGCGGCCAAGGAGGTGGGAGGACGTCCCAAGGCAGCCTAAAACTAAATCTAGGTCGTACAAGGCCAATGGGCCCAAGTGGAGGTGATGTAACACCTTTGGACTTGTACTTTGACTCGGATTCTGCTGCAGCATCAGATTGTTTCGTCCACAACTCAACGCTCCGGACGAATTTGAAGGTGATTCCAATTGGGTTGGAAAGTGCACGAAATCTAGTTTCCAACAAAAAAAGAATCACCCAATTCGGAGTCCGTATGAAAAACTTGTGTGCGTTTTGAGTCAGGTATGTCTGTGCAGTCCGAATCTGAATCCAGAACGTGAGAGACTTGGACTCTATCTTCTCTTGGGCCAAAAGTGACGTGAGAGAACTTTTTGGACAGCAAATAAACATCTCTTTCTTCCTTATCTTCATATGTGGATTGTACAAATGTCCCATACACCTGCAATTAGACAAAACACAAAAGTGTGTGAAGTATTTTTGTTCTGGATAACATAAATAGATTATTGAATAGTTTGCACTAGAAATCACCTGACAAATATGCATATATGCAATATTTTTGGTCATATCCAAGGTAGTCATGTCCTCATCAGTACGGTATGGTGCACGGTTTGGCAGTGAAGCACCGGGAATTAAGTCAATCTGATGCTCAATCCCTCGAATAGGCGGTAATCCCGGTGGCACGTCTTGTGGAAAGACGTCAGCGAACTCCTGCAAAATGTTAGTGACAGCAGGAGGCAAAGAGGAAGGCACGTCCTCGAATGAAAATAATGCCTCTTTGCACACAAAAGCATAGCAAACAGATTTGCTGAAATCTAGCTCATCAATATCAGATTTGGTGGCAAATAAACATGCACTTTTCAATTTAATTTCAGAAGCAACACTAGATGGTTTATTATTAGGCTTCATTTGTTGCTCAAATTCTTTTGCCACAATCTGATTTTCACTCTTATTCGTCTCCTGTTTTGCTTTATTAGCTGATAGAGGCGGGGTGTCCCGATCTTTCTATGAGATGATAACTATCGATTTGGTGAAGATGACTTTGACGATCCGACTACAAACGTGCACGACGTTGCGCCTTAGCAATCGCTAAACCAACTCCGAGAGGTTATTGACCACGCCGAAGCACAATCAACCTGACCACGAAGGTCTATTCCTGCAAGCAATCGAAGAACAAGCAAGAATATGATAAAGAAATCTGAATATTGCGAATATAGATGAAGTAAGCGGTCTTGGTCTGGTCGTTGGACATAAACGAAGTACACGAAGTTGCAATGGCTAACTTTTAACTAAACAAATCCCAAGGAAAAGCTACTAGATGGATCTACTTATATAGGAGCAAGGGGTGGCGGCCAAGGAGGTGGGAGGACGTCCCAAGGCAGCCTAAAACTAAATCTAGGTCGTACAAGGCCAATGGGCCCAAGTGGAGGTGATGTAACACCTTTGGACTTGTAGTTTGACTCGGATTCTGCTGCAGCATCAGATTGTTTCGTCCACAACTCAACGCTCCGGACGAATTTGAAGGTGATTCCAATTGGATTGGAAAGTGCACGAAATCTAGTTTCCAACAAAAAAAGAATCACCCAATTCGGAGTCCGTATGAAAAACTTGTGTGCGTTTTGAGTCAGGTATGTCTGTGCAGTCCGAATCTGAATCCAGAACGTGAGAGACTTGGACTCTATCTTCTCTTGGGCCAAAAGTGACGTGAGAGAACTTTTTGGACAGCAAATAAACATCTCTTTATTCCTTATCTTCATATGTGGATTGTACAAATGTCCCATACACCTGCAATTAAACAAAACACAAAAGTGTGTGAAGTATTTTTGTTCTGGATAACATAAATAGATTATTGAATAGTTTGCACTAGAAATCACCTGACAAATATGCATATATGCAATATTTTTGGTCATATCCAAGGTAGTCATGTCCTCATCACATTCTGTCCCTTGTCTCCTGTTACCATTAGCCTAAGACGCACAGACCGGGACCCCCTACCCGAGATCCGCTGGTTTTGACACCAACAGCCACCGCTGCCCCGGAGCCCGCGGGCAGCAACTTCTTCCCCTTCTTTATGCATAACGTCTTTTCTGGGCTGGTACCTCCGTTCTCCCCCTTCTTCTTCGCCATCCTTCACCACTATGGTCTCCAAGTGCTCCACATACATGCCGACTCCATCCTCCTTCGGTCCCTCTTTGCCTTTTATTGTGAGGCGTTCATGGGGGTGCTGCCCTCTATTGCCCTGTTCTGGCATTTCTTCCATCTTTGCAAGACCGGCGACAATCCGGTCAGGTGCATCATTTTTGTTG
>NW_025227557.1:11713-12539 GCF_018294505.1 Triticum aestivum | reverse complement strand
GGCGCGGGGTGGTAACACAATCTCCCGCGCCGGGAAGAAGGTGGAGGATACCGTGAAGAGGTGGGTGTTAATGGATGCCAAGAGCTCCGAGAGCTCATTGAAGCTGCCGATCGCATTCCCCGTCTCCGACAAGTGGTGGAAATCTGAGAAGATCACCGACCCTGCCTTGACGCCGTTCGTGAGGAAGGTGGATAAGGAGAAGAAGAATGCAAAGCTGACGGGGGCCATGCTCATCAGGGAGTTCTTGAAGTAGCGCGTCGTGCCGCTTCAAGACCGCCCCCGTCCCTTGTGGAAGCTTGGTGGTGATGACGACAAGATCCGCCTGCGCCGAGGTCCCCTTCCCGAGGAGGAGCTGAAGAAGGTGCTGTTCTACCTGACGAGGAAGGACCCGAGCGACACTCCGGAGTACTGGCTTCCGCTGTACTGCCGTGAGGATGCCGAGGAGGTTGTCGCGGCCATGCCTGTCTTCGACGAGCTCGGGTTCATGCGATTGGGGTCTTCCTTGCCGACTACTACCTTGGTGCTTCTCTCCTCCGACGGCCAATCCTCCCAGGCCATCGAGGATGAGGTTGTGGACGAATCCTCTACCCCAGAGCAAAGGGAGCTCATACGCGACGTTTTGGACGACGATGATGATGGTGAGCCCCCGGTGGTGGAGAAGCCGCTCCATCCAGGAGTCACCACGAGGTCTGGGGTGGGCTCCTTGAAGCATCCCAAGCGGGCAGTTGTGAAGAAAAGCAGGACCGCGGTGATTTCTCTGGGCAGCAGCCCACCTTCGCCGACGCTGCCTCAGGCGGCGCCAACCGCAAGCTCTCTTGCTCCCAAG
>NW_025227557.1:10859-11543 GCF_018294505.1 Triticum aestivum | reverse complement strand
GCTCAGCACCAGTTGCTCTGCCCCAGCGCCCGCTGCTGAGCATGAAGAGGCGCTACGCCTTTGTCGACTAGTAAGTTTCTCCCTTATCCTTGCTTGTCGGTTCTTGAAGTGGTGCTGAGCGTCTTCTCCCGTTGTTAGGCAGCAGCCGTCGAAGAAGCAGAAGGAGGGTATGGAGGGTGCCATGGCCACAAGCGATGAAGTGGCCACTGTGGCCATGGTGAAGAAGAGTGTCGCTACCTCCGCGGCCCCAGAGGTGACGCCATCTCCGGAGGACGTGGAAGCCCGTTCTCGGGAGGTGCCGGTGCCCTCGGTAGGCCTAACTCCTCTGGCTCCCAGCCTCACCGCGACTGCTAGGGGCAACCAGTCTCTGGAGCCCCTAGTCCTTCCTGAGGCTGAGGTTTCTTCTGCCTTTCCGCTAAGGGCGTCTCCTCCCTTGCCCAATGCGTGGCCGAGTCATGGTGCTCTCGCTCCCTCCGGGACCCTGGAAGAGGCAAGGGCGGTGCTGGACCTCCTCCAAGGTGAACCTCAGGGCCCGGATGGTCGTTCAGCGCAGGGACGCCTGGGGCTGATCTCTGGTTGGCTCAAGGCCGATGTGTCCGTCCGCGCGGCCTGGGGCTCTGCGGAGGAGGCCCAGAAGGCACATGGGGTGGCAGCCGCGGCGCGTGACCTGGCGCGGCAGGAGGA